>NC_090748.1:81523967-81526467 GCF_036898095.1 Palaemon carinicauda | reverse complement strand
CGAGTAGTTATACGTTTGGCAACGACGCTCAGCGATACAGGAAAGAAATATCTATATTCATATGTAAAGAAAGACACTTGTTCTTTATTGAATAGGGGCCGAGTAGTCATGCGTTTGGCAACGCCGCTCAGCGTGACAGTTAAGAAATATCTACTGTATATTCATATGTATAGCCAGACACTTGTTCTTTATTATATAGGGGCCGATTAGTCATATGCTTGGCAACTCCGCTTAGCGTGACAGGAAAGAAATATCTATATTCATATGTATAGCCAGACACTTGTTCTTTATTATATAGGGGCCGATTAGTCATATGCTTGGCAACTCCGCTTAGCGTGACAGGAAAGAAATATCTATATTCATATGTATAGCCAGACACTTGTTCTTTATTATATAGGGGCCGATTGGTCATATGCTTGGCAACTCCGCTTAGCGTGACAGGAAAGAAATATCTATATTCATATGTATAGCCAGACACTTGTTCTTTATTATATAGGGGCCGATTAGTCATACGCTTGGCAACTCCGCTTAGCATGACAGGAAAGAAATATCTATATCCATATGTATAGCCAGGTACTTGTTCTTTATTATATAGGGGCCGATTAGTCATATGCTTGGCAACGCCGCTTAGCGTGACAGGAAAGAAATATCTAAATCCATTTGTATAGCCAAACAATTGCTCTTCGTTGCATAGGGGAGATGTCGGTATCCAGGCTATTTCAACAAAACCTGCTCAAAATTTCCCGTAGGTCAAAACTAAAACATATTCGTGACTCTCAAAAAGAATTTCCATTTTTCTCCAAGAGAGGACTTTCTCCAGAGAAAAGCTTTAAATCTTATTCACAGATGACACAAATCCGTCCACAAGCTGTATAGAAAACCACAGCAACTGAAAAGGCTTACGGACGCATTCATACCAAAATGCTTACTCATATTTCAGATGGATCAGACATTCCAAGAATCAAAGGAAGGTATGAAATACTGAATGAAAACCTTTGATGGCTTTCTATATGATTACAATTGTCTTTATTTTAATATGAAAAACACCACGTAACGTATTTCGAATGGAATTTAGCAGCCAAAAATATACTTTTTGTAAAAATCAAAACTGGAAAAAATTAGGAATTGCATGTTAGCAGCAGCTTCAAATTACATTAAAAATATTTTCCTATTTCAAAATCAAGCGTAGTATATACATATATATATACATACATACATACATACATATATATATATATATATATATATATATATATATATATATATATATATATATATATATATATATATATATATATGTGTGTGTGTGTGTGTGTGTGTATATATACCCACACACACACACACACACACACACACACATATATATATATATATATATATATATATATATATATATATATATATATATATATATATATATATATATATATATATATATATATATATATACAACTCTATATATATGTGTGTGTATTCATATACATTTTATCATTGACATTATTACAAGCTATGCTATAACCATAGTTGGAAAAGCAAGATGCTATAAGCCCAAGTTCTTCAACATTGAAAAATAGCCGAGCCCAGCGAGGAAAGGAAAAAGGAAATATATAAAACTACAAGAGAAGAATAAACAATCAAACTAAGATATTTCAAGAACAGTTACAACATTAAATTTGATCCTTCACAAATAAACTATAAAAACTTCAAAATAACAAGAGGAAGAGAACTAAGATAGAACAGCATGACCGAGTGTACCCAAAAGCAAAATAACTCTTATCCAAAGCAGTGGAAGGCCATGGTACAGAGGCTATAGCACTACCCAAGACTAGACAATAGTTTCAGTTTGGAGTGCCCTTCTCCTAGAAGAGCTGCTTACCATAGCTAAATAGTTTTCTAAGCTTACCAAGAAGAACTTGGCCACTGAACAATTACATTGCAGTAGTTAACCCCTTGAGCGAAGAAGGATTGTTTGGTAATCCCAGTGTTATCAGTAGTATGAGGACAGAGGATAATGTGGTAAGAAGAGGCCAGACTATTCGGTGTATGTATAGGCAAAGACAAAATGAGCCGTAATAATACAGAGGGATCCAATGTAGTACTGTCTGGGCAGTCAAAGGACCCAATAACTCTCGAGCAGTAGTATCTCAACGAGTGGCTGGTGCCCTGGCCAACCTACTACCTACATGTATGTATATGAACACACACAAATATATATATATATATATATATATATATATATATATATATATATATATATATATATATATATATATATATATATATATATATATATATATATATACATATATATATATATATACACATAAATATATATATATATATATATATATATATATATATATATATATATATATATATATATATATATATATATGTATATATACACACATATATATATATATATATATATATATATATATATATATATATACATACATATATACATGAATACATATATATATATATATATATATATATA
>NC_090748.1:81511467-81513967 GCF_036898095.1 Palaemon carinicauda | reverse complement strand
CCTTATTTTTTTTTTTTTATGTGAACTATTACTTCGCTCGATCCAACTACAGAGTTAATCATACTGTAATTTTCTTTTTAATATTACGTATTTGACAATCAATATTAAAAAAAAAATTCACCTATCCTACTCAAAATAAGAAAAAAACCTTTTATTTATTTTAAACTTTAAAAAAGAGTAAAATAAACAATAAACGAAAAAAGAACGCAATGCCGAAAGCCCCCCAAAATAGAGTTGTGCCATAAAAAAGTTGAATTGAATAAGAAAAAATAAAACTATGAAAAAAAGCAAATCAGCTAAATACGCAAAAAATAACACAAACGTCAATAAATTTATTCTAAAAGGGCTTGAAAAAAATCGATTTCAAATAACTAAGAAAATTTCCCTGAAAATAAAATTAACAAGAAAAATTCCCTTAAGAGAAAACTCTACAAAGAATATTTCCCTTAAGAGAAAACTGTACAAATAAAATTCCCTTAAAAGAAACCTCTACAAAAAAATGCTCTAACAAAAACTATACAAAGAAAAGTTCCCTTGAGAGAAAACTGTACAAATTAATTTTCTTAAGAGAAAAATCTACGAAGAAAAGTTCCCTGGAGAGAAAACTCTACAAAGAAAATCCCTTTAAGAGAAAACACTTCAAAGAAAATTCCCTTGAGAAAAAAGTCAAAGAAAATTTCCCTTAAGAAAAAAATCTACAAAGAAAAGTTCCCTTGAGAAAAAACTCTACAAAGAAAATTTCCCTTAAGAGAAAACTCTACAAAGAAAAGTTACCTTGAGAGAAACTCTACAAAGAAAAGTCCCCTTCAGAGAATATTCTAACATGAAATTTTCCTTGAGAAAACTCTAAAAAAGAAAAATTTCATTACGAGAAAACTCTGCGACGTAAAGTTCCCTTAAGGAAACTCTACAAAAAATTCCTTAAGAAAAAACTCTACAAAGAAAACTTCCCTTGAGAGAAAACTCAACAAAGAATATTTCCATAAAGAGAAAACTCTACAAATAAAACTTTCCTTAAGAGAAAACACTACAACAAAAATTTCCCGTAACAGAATACTTTACCAAAAAAAAATTCTTCAGAGAAAACTCTACAAAAGAAAAAAATCCATTAAGAGAAAGCTTTACGAAAAAAAACTTTCCTTAAGAGAAAACCCTACAGGGAAAATTTCCCTTCAGAAAATACTTTAAAAAGAAAATCTACCTTAAGAGCAAACTCTTCAAAGAAAATTTGCCTTGAGAAAAAACCCAACAAAGGAAACTTCACTTTAGAAAAAATTTCTCAAAAGAAAATTTCCTTCAAGAGAACACTACAAAGAAATTTTCCTTAAGAAAAACCTCAAAGAAAACTTCTCTTAAGAGAAAACTCTACAACAAAATTTCCTTTAAGAGAAAACTCTATAAAGAATATTTCCCTTACAAGAAAACTCTTCAAAGAAAATTTCCCTTAAAAATTCTACGAAGAAAATTTTCCGTAAGATAAATTTCTATAAAAATCATTTCCCTTAAAAAATCTACTATGAATATTTCCCTTGAGTAAAAACTCTACAAAATTTCCTTAGAAGAAAACTCTATAAAGAAAATTTACCAGAAGAGAAAATTCTCCAAAAATAAAAATTCCCTTATGAAAAACACTACAAAGAAAATTTACTTCAACGAAAAGTCTACGATGAAAATTTCATTTATAACGATTCTCTTGAGAGAATAGTCTACAAAGGAGATTTCCCTTAAAAGAAAATTCTACCAAAAAATTTCCCTTAAAATAAAACACTACAAAGAAACTTTCCCTTAAACGAACTCTTAAACAGAAATTTTTCCTAAATAGAAATCTCGTGCCAAGAAAAATTCCCTTAAGAGTAAATGGAAATTTCCCTTAAGAGTGAAAGAAAATCTATACTAAGAGAAAACTTTATAAAGAAAAATTCTCTAAAGAGGAAATTCTAAACAAAAATTTCCCTTAAGAGAAAACTCTACGAAGAAATTTTGCTTATGGGAAAAATTTTACCTAAGAGAAGTTAATAGAATAATTCCATCAAGAAAAAACCTAGGAAAATTCCCTTTCCAAGAGAAATCTCCACAAAGAAAGTTTCCCTAAAGAGAAAACTTTATTAAGAAACTTTCCCTTAAGAGAAAATCTCCACAAAGAAAAATTCCCTAAAGAGAAAACTCAAGAAAGAAAACTTCCATTAAGAGAAAATTCTAAAAAGAAAATTTCACTCAAGAGAACATCCTACAAAGAAAATTTCCCTTCAGCAAAAACTCAACAAACAACATTTCCTTTAAAAGAAAACTATTCAAAGTAAATATCCCTCAACAGTAAACTAAAAAAAATTTCCCTTAAGAAAAACCTCTACAAAGAAAATTTCCCTTACGAAAAACTCAGAAAATTTCCCCTAAGAATAAACTCTTACAAAGAAAATTTCCCTTGAGAGAAAACTGTACAAAGAAAATTTCCCCTAAGAGAAAACTGTACAAAGAAAATTTCCCTTAAGAAAAACTCAAG
>NC_090748.1:81498967-81506467 GCF_036898095.1 Palaemon carinicauda | reverse complement strand
TAGAATAGGGTATCCAGTCACTGAAGGTTTCCATACCATTACTCTTACGAATGGGAACTCTTGGAATAATGAATATAATTTGTTTTCTACTTTTTATCTCCATATCACTTATTCTGTATGTATCGTAACACAAAAGGAGAGATGTGGAGCAAAATTTTCACTGATATCATGCAAAAATATGGAAAAGAAAATCTTAACTACCAATGATCGCATTTCTTACCATACAACTACTCCAACGATGATCAACTCTATATGGGCAATACTGTTTTAAATTATCAATTGCATTGACAAAATCCCTAAAATGTATTCAGAAAAATTACGTACAGTTGAACGCAAGAATTCCTGTTATACCTCGTTCTGAGGAAATGCACCCTTTCATACCCTTACTACGCGGCGAGTAACCAATCATATGATGTAGGGAGAGATGGTGAAGGTGTGGCTAAATGCAGGAACTCGCCGCGCAGTAAGGGTATGCCAATTATTCCTGTGTCCATCTGTACATGCATAAGCAGTTACTATATGAGAATACCCTTGGAATCTTTCTTACGACTGCGACCTTAACAAGCAAAGACCTAAACGTTAAGTTATTCCCACTACGTATCATTCAGATGTAATAGTGTGCCATTTCTTTACGATCACTGGGTTTATAGGAAGATGAGGAGCTGGTCAGTTTCGGCTTAATCAGCCTAAAGGTGAAGTGCAGTGAGTGACGCCTGCCAACATCACTCCCGCAACCTGCCTTTAATTCACATTAGAGTAAGCCATAGTCATTCAATTTGCATATCTAAAACTAAAAACTTTATCGGTGTTTCGAAGTAAATGAGATACAATTTTCCCTAATAAAGTAAACACATTAATATGCAGCAATCCAAATTGGACCTTGAACACTTTCTTGAGAGAGAGAGAGAGAGAGAGAGAGAGAGAGAGAGAGAGAGAGAGAGAGAGAGAGAGAGAGAGAGCAACAATTACACTAAAATATGCTAATATTTACTTCAATCAATCTCAGAGGAAAGATTAGTAATTCAAATGACTTCACAAATAGGAGCTTGGGGTTTTGAGACAAGTGAAGTCCCTAATATATAAGGGCGCCTAAGTGCAAATCGTTGCCAGGAAAGTGAAACTTAAATATCTAAATATTGATTGATATTGTCAAGAAAAACAACAAACAATTTGTGCAAAAGGAAAAATTCTCACGAAGTTACTGGAATTCAAGGAGCAGAAATACACCAAAAAAATACAAGTACAGAAGACGAATACATGCATAAAAATATTAATGAGAATACAGTTGGAGTGGAAAAATATATGTTGGAACAAGAAGAATTTCCAACATTCTTAAATCGCAATAATAATAAAGAGAAGTGTTTTTATTTGAAGAGTGACTTATGGAGTACCAAGGAGCATGAGATGAGTTTTGGTAATAAATAAATTATCGTCTTAAAGGCCGCTCATTAACGAAAGGCACGGGAGAGTGACAATGCCCTAGAGACTATTTACATATGGTCAACGTCTAAGCCCCCAAGCTAGGAACAGGGAGGGCCAAACAATGGATATGATGGTTCTGCAGGTAGACCTGTTAAGCTCCTCCAAACCCCCAATCCTCAGCTCAGAAGGATGGTGAGATTGCAGACACTACATGAAACTATCGAGTCTGAGCGGGAAGAACCCCAGTCAGGTGATCGCTAGGCATGGGCAGTTCCATTAGGTCACTACAACTCTGTATTTGTTTAGGCTATTTGCTTGATTGCCACAATCATTGCAAATCGCTGTTATGTATAAAATCTACTTCATTTTACATTATCAAGAGAAAGTAACGCCAAACAAGAAGGCGGATAATTTATTCAACTTATATACACAACTTAAAAATCATATACAGTATATATCTATATATATATATATATATATATATATATATATATATATATATATATATATATTCGATAATATTTCTTATATTATGGTGAAATCAATGGGAACATCAAGTCATTGTCGTCTTGAGGTTTCATCAACTTACCAAGATGATGAAGAGGAAAATAGGTTAATGATAAGATACGAGACTATGTACTAACATTCTTTAATGTGCACGAGAAACTAAATAACTAAAGTATAGATGAAAAGATATTGATTACTTATATGTCAACTGTCAGAAAAAATAAATTGCTTAATATTTTCGCACTTACTGCGATGATGGAATCCTTAAATTTCTCAATCCCTTCCAGTTCCATATCTCATTCACATATTTTGTTTAGACTTGTTTTCCTTTTTTGCAAAAGTATACATAAAATGCAAATTTACGTCTTTACCTAGCCTGAGCCTAAATAAAAAGAGATGAAGGAGTGAGAAGGACAACAAATGTCATCTTATCCCCAAAGGAGCGACAATCCTCCTCTTCAAAAGAAACGACGATGTAGAAGAAAGTTATCTGAAACTGTGATACGGAATACTTCAGATTTGATCAAACTAACCTGAGGTGTGAAAAAAGAAACCTACTTTTAAACTCTGTGTAATGAAATTCCAGCACAATGTTTGCAGAAAAGACAGAATCTTCAAATTAACTTGAACAGCGACTGAGGTGGTATGTGCTACTGTTAAGGATGGATGGTGGGGAGTGAGTGAGGAGGGATTAGGAGGAACCTGTTAGGGTGAGAAGATCAAGAAGGAGGCAGTTAGATGGCGAGATAAGATGAAGGATGATATGGAGAGAAGAGGTTTTGTGGAAGAGGATGCCTTTGATAGAAGGCATTGAAGAGGACGCATCAGGCAACCAACCCCTTAATGTAGGGATAACGGTGGGGAAGAACAAACAGATGGATTGATTAGCATTTCATACTGCTACCGTATATCGATTCACTACGTGTTATTATTATTATTAACCCTAAGGGCCCCACCAGGGGAAAAGTAGCCCAGTAAGGAAAGGAGATAAGGTAATAAATAAACCATCGAGTCTGAGCGTCATGGGTAGTAGGTTGGCCAGGGCACCGGCCACCCGTTGAGATACTACGGATAGAGTTATGGGGTCTTTTGACTGGCTAGATAGTAATACATTGGATCCTTCTCTCTGGTTACAGTTCACTTTCCTCTTGCCTACACACACACAAGACACCGAATAGTCTGCTCTATTCCAAGGGGTTACTGCACTTTAATTGTTCAGTGACCACTCTCCTCTTGGCAAGGGTAGAAGAGACTCTTTAGATATGGGAAGTAGGTCTTCTAGGAGGACACTCCAAAATCAAACCATTGTTCTCTAGTCTTGGGTAGTGCCATAGCCTCTGTACCATGGTCTTCCACTAGTTAGAGTTCTCTTGCTTAAAGGTACACTCGGGCATACTATTCTATCTTATTTTTCTTCCTCTTGTTTTGTTAGTTTTTTTAGTTTTTATAGTTTATATAGGAGATATTTATGTTAATGCTGTTACTCTTCTTAAAATATTCTATTTTTCTTTGTTTCCTTTCCTCAATGGGCTATTTTCCTTATTGGAGCCCTTGGGCTTGTAGCATATTGCTTTTTCAACTAGCGTTGTAGCTTAGCAAGCAATAATAATAATAATAATAATAATAATAATAATAATAATAATAATAATAATAATACATGAGAACTAATAAATAATCAAAAACAATATCTGAAGATCAGTAGATTTGTCATATGTAAACTATGAAGAAAGATTTATATCAGCATGCTCAAAATAAAAAATTTGCTGCAAGCTTGAACTCCTGAAGTTTCGCTGGTATTTTCTCTATTCTCCCTAGCTTGACACTTGATTTTTAACAAACAGACACGATCATTAAACAATGGCCAAATTTTCACTTATCAATGATGAACAATGTAGTAATTTGTACATTAATATTTATATGAGATATGAATCTTTCATAAAAAAAAAGAAAAAACGGAAGAACATTGGATTCAGCTTCCTCCAAAATTATTTTCAAACTACACTATCAATTATTTGCGCTGTTACCTTTTTTTATAGCATTTTTAATTATGAAGAAACCAGACGAACAGAATAATGACAACAACAAATGCAACCTTGTCTATTCCGCTACAGGGCAAAGGCCCGAGACATATCTTTATTCATGACTGGGGTTTTGTTAATTACCATCACCACGCTGGCTAGAACGGATTGGTGATTGTGAGAGACTTTTGCCTGATCACACATAGCTAAGTAACCATGTAAAGGGTATCCCTGACTAGTACAGCTTTGCTGATTATTCCATACACAAACCCTTTCACCACGTTAAGCTATCCCCACTCATCTGACTGACACGACAAACGCATTTATTCACCTTGATATTGATTTATTCGTTTCTACCGTATGTAGTACTCATTATTTTATGATTTATCTTGAATATGAGATCACAGAAGAAAAACTGATATGCTTACTACACAATAAGTTAGGAAACATCCTTGAACTGCATAAACTTTAAAGAAAGGATGAAGAGTATATCAATCATATAATCATGCACACCTTTTGTATCTTGAAAACCGATTAAGATTAGAATACCTACGTCAACAGATACAATTGTACACACTGCAGCAACAAGATATATAGAAATGTTAAAACTTACTTAATGCAATAATGCCAAAAGTTGGCATTTAATCATAACGACATATAGTACTCACTTGTGTTACATAACCTTTACGAGGAATATGTCAGAGCTTGAAACATGTAAACTTATACTCCTCCTTGAGCTAGATAATCTTTGAAAAATGTACACTCACTCCAGGCAAGAAAAAAAAAAAAAAAAAAAAAAAAAAAAAAAAAAAAAAAAAAAGCCTCATACTCTACTTTACAGCTACATGATCTCTGAAACATATTTCGCCATTTATATTATCATATAGTAACACACACCACTATACAAGCCCTCTGGAGAAATAAGAAAACTCGACGTGTAAAATCATATATAGCCTCAAGATTTATAACTTAAGAGAGACTGACATAACAATGGCTTAAGGAAATGGCCCCAACACTTAAGCTACACGATAACGCCAGAAATGATGACACGCACATAGCTAGGTAAAATAGTACTAAACTTGAACTACATGACCTCTCGAAGACTCCCGAAGCAGACAATTCAGTCTCAATAAAACGTAATTCTTTAAAAAAAAGGCTAAAAATTACTTTCCTTAACATTAATGCATACACATCGTCAGGCTACAAGGCCTCTCAAGAGAAACCAAATCCTACATCGCGTTGTAAAATCGACAAATACCCTTGAGCTACATGACTTTGGAGACGAGACAAAAGAAGAAGAAGAAGACTGAATATTGCATTAAATAATTAGTTTTTATTCATTGTCAAGCTACATGAACTTAGACGAAATGCTGGATTTATATGAATATCACGCAGTAACGCCGTACACACCTTACGTTACATGACAGGTAATGAGATATGTACATATCCAGCAGCAAAGTAGATATGAATTACAAGGTAATGATTGTGTTCTCTTCGGAATAATACTCACACAAAGATTATAAAGAATAAAGATTATAAAGAATGTGTAAAAATATGAGGTCTAACAATGGATTAAATCCAGCCATATAATAATTTAGCAGGAATCATATTAAAAAAACGCGATATAGAGTAAGTGAGCCAAGATGAATAAAAAAGATAAAAGGAAAAATACTTGAAAACATTATATACTGCCATATTCGCCATTTCTCCATCCAGAAAGTTTTTCCATTACTTGAAGTTATGAAAAAGTTAATATCACACTCTCTACTACTTTTCAGCTCTAACTCTATTGGAATTGGATTGGATTTATGAATTTGGACTCTATAACCGACGCTGAGATCTGTGATGCTATTCAGAGCCCTTCACTTACTAAAACACAATTAAAGAGTAATGTAGACTAATTTAATACATAAGAACATCGATTTTAGATTCGACAATAAATCATTGAATGCCTAGGCTCAAAGAGAATTGGAACTATGACACATGTGAAGGACATAGAATCTTACACAGAAAATGACTGAAGTACTTGAATAAAAATACTTCTCCGATCTGTTTCCTTTGGCTGCAATAGTAACAAATTTGTCCACCACATTGATGTTATTTACCTACATGTATTAGTAAATATCATAAAGACCACTAATAACTCATCAATCTCCTTATTCATGGCTTGAATTATTAATTTTTCTTGTGGTTGTGCAAATCGTCAGTCAAGTTATTAAAATATTGCCTGCGTTTATTCAGGTATAAATGATAAATTTCCAATGTATTCTTGGTAAAAAAAAAAAAAAAAAAAAAAAAAAATCATATGAACCATACGAATTACCCCACCCCGACCCCAAGACAATATCCTACATTTTCAAGGTCATTTGTGTAACGATTCTCAAGATGGTCTGCACAAGTAACGATGTCAATATTCTGTTTACAGCATCACTTTGAAATCAGATTTCGGGGACTATTATCAGTATGCAACATACACATGCACATGCACACACACACACACACACACACATATATATATATATATATATATATATATGTATATATAATGTATATATATATACTGTATATATATATATATATATATATATATATATATATATATATATATATATATATATATATATATATATAAGAATCCCTGATACTATGAATGGCAATCATATGTCAACATACAGATATTACAGTACGTGATACGCTTACAATATCAAGGCTTTAAATCCGAGCGTTGTTTTTCTCTGAAAATATGTTTTTGTAACAAGGCCTTTTTGGAATTAAACCACAGAGAGAGAGAGAGAGAGAGAGAGAGAGAGAGAGAGAGAGAGAGAGAGAGAGAGAGAGAGAGAGAGAGAGAGAGAGAGAGAGAGTATAATTAGTCAATTACTTCGCGAAGACGATGAGTTATTACGTAAAGTGCGGTTAAAAGCCTCTCAATCAGGAAGATAAAATAATAAGAAATCCTCACATAGGTGATTTTTTTGCAAAAAATATTCCCATGAAGTCTTATTTAAGTACGATTTATAATCTTAATTTGTTGTATTCAAGAAATGAGTTCCATGGTCTATACGTAATTGTGAAGTCAGTGTTGAAAGTTACATATTTTATTTACTACCTTGGGATTTTATATCTAGTGGCTGTACACTTCAGTAAAGACGGTCAAAATTCTATTTTTTCGAAGTGAGTTTTATTGCTAATAAATTACAAAAGCTTTGATAAAACATACGTGAAAATGAACAACATATATCCCTAGATATTAAGATAAGAGCAATATATTCTGACAGTTAATATAAAATTACTAAAGCTCATGATCTATAAGATAGCAGAACAAACGTTACAATAGGAAATAAACAAACTTAAGATCATATGAATTTATGGGCAGGTCATTACAAATAAAATAAGCGGGTATCCATTCTTTACATAATCCAATTTTCAGTGTCATCTATACTTAAGCTTAATAAGTATAAATGAATATAACACTCATTAAAAACAACGCTCATCTTTTAATCTCCAAACATTTTCTTGTATGGTTTTCCCTAAAAGTGTTGAAATCATAAAG
>NC_090748.1:81481467-81493967 GCF_036898095.1 Palaemon carinicauda | reverse complement strand
CGAAGGACAAAATACAGTCTGCCAAAAGAGACTCAAGACGGAAAAAAAAGAAAGATGGCGAGAGAGACTTTTGCCACTGAGAAAGTAAAAGCAGGATTCATTCAAGAAATATTTCGATTAGAGTGACAGGAAAGTCGAGGAGAGAGGAAATGGAAACAGAGCGAGGAGAGAGGAAAAGCCTTTTGAAAGGCCTTGAGATAAAAGGAAATGGAACTTGATCTGGGGACTAAAGGAATAAAATGAAAAACAAAAAAAAATAAAGAAATATCTACATAAATACAATTTGTCCTTTCAGAAATACATGAAATATCGGAACTGGTATGAAGTAACAATGGCAGTAAAGACTTTCAGGTAAGTAAATGAATATTATAACTTAATCTAGGAGAAATTCTTTTCTACAGAAACCAAAAATAAAGACGACACAGAAAAAATACTGATTTCACTAAAACTTTCCTTTTTCAACACAATTTTTTGTTGCAGCCCCAAAATATATATTCAATGTCGATCAATTCTCTTCAAATTTCTTAAATCGCAAATTAAAATAACCTACATTGCTTCGCCTTACCGTCTCTCTCTCTCTCTCTCTCTCTCTCTCTCTCTCTCTCTCTCTCTCTCTCTCTCTCTCTCTCTCTCTCTCTCTCTCTCTCATAGTTCCCATCACTTGTTTAAGTGTCAATTTTGCAGGGTATTTTACTGTAACTAAAAAGTAGTTTTAGGAGGTTATCGTGTCTAATCTCTCGACTGCAACCTAAATAAGCAGTAAAACATGGTTAAAAGTTAGCATAATTAAAGTAAAAGGAAGAGAAATTAAAGTAAAAGGAAGAAAAATTAAACTAAAAGGAAGAAAATTCAAGTAAAAGGATGAAATGTTAAAGTAAAAAAGAAGAAAATCAAAGTGAAAGGAATAACTTAAAGTAAAAGGAAGAAAATTTATAGTAAAGGAAGAATAATTAAAGGAAAAGGCCGAAATGTTAAGGTGAAAAGAAGAAAGTTAAAGCAAAGGAAGAAAAATTAAAGTAAAGGAAAAATAATTAAAGTAAAAGGAAGAAATGAAGTAATATTAAGAAAAAATATAGAAAAAGGACAAATCAAAGTAAAAGGAAGAAAAATTAAAGAAAAGGGAAGAAAAATTAAAAGTAAAAGGAAGAAAAATAAGAGTAAAAGAAAGAAAAATAAGAGTAAAAGAAAGAAAAAATAGAGTAAAAGGACAGACAAATTGAAGAGGAAAAAAAATTAAAGTAAAAGGAAATTTACGGAGTCAAGACGGCTGGGTAAAAAGGGACCAAAGAGAACGAAAACGGGTAAGCATAAAAGCAATGCATCCAACAACCAAATGGATACAGTAAATCCAATCGCATTATCACACACACACACACACTCACACGCACTCTCACTCACTCGCTCACTCACTTTGCTGTACATTCTTTCTACGTAATCTCCTGTCATTAACATCAAATAAATACCAACCGGGACGAAAATACCCATCAACAACTTCATTTGGAAGTATTCATTTTGAGTCTGAATTTGTGCTCAATCTCTTGATAATGTAACATAGCATCATCAATCCTGCAATATACAATTAGAAAACACATCCTGCCGGATAGGTATTGGTTTATTGAAGTCAGCTAAGCAGTAACCATAAAGTAGGTCCAAATGCAGGATGCTACCGTTACAAGGACACAGAAATAGGAAGCATTCCAGAAATGAATAAAATGTAAAGAAAAAAATGATAGAAAAATCAAAATATATAAAGTAAACCAAATATGAACTGCGAAACGAAACTTTAAACTACTTGACATACTGCATTTGCACCAAATTCAGACTAATCATCATAATAAGGAAGATCATTCCTCGACTGGGTCACAACCGGAATAAATCCTCTCGAATAGTGAAGAGTACAGTCTCACTAAAAAAATAGTGCAAGACTTTATAATTAACTGCATGCCATGTATTTCGTGGTGCATGGTCTACTCAGGGGAAACCTGAATGCAAAGGAAGGTCAAGATTGAGATCAGTCTTGTCCAGGAAGTTCAGTGAGCTGACTAAACGACATTGCTATAGGTTAATATGAAAATCAGGGATAAGGAATATAATCAACCTCAGTTTCAGCCTTACATTTCAAGATGTGGGTTAGCTATTGAAAACCAAACACGAGAAAATACTGACAACTTGACAATATAACAACACACTTCCTTTACTCAAAATACTAAAGTCTTCATTAGCTTGAGATTTAATCAATTGACAAATTTTTGAACCCTAAAAGACGATAAAGATATAGATGTAAATATATATGAATACATTTTCATACCCATATACAGTATATCGATATCTATATCTTATTCTAGAGCCCGAAGATAAAGCTCTATGAAGTCATCGAAGACCCGAGCATTCAGAGTAAATGAAGTTCATTTTTTAAGTTGTAAAATTGTGAGTACTTTACCATTCGGTCTTCAAAAGCTGACCCGAAACTTTAAGTTTTTAATTTAACTTTTCGGACAGTCATTCAATTAGTTAAAAAACTGTAATTAATAGTTGAATAAATGGAGTAGCACAGTAAAAAATTTTATCTTTTCTTTTAAAAATATCCCTGAAGATATTAACCAATAGAAAAGTCTTTCCTTGAAATAATTGATGGCACTAGTGTTTTAGCATTTGATGAAAATTGCCCAAATCTAGATTCCTGGCGGGGTGAGAAAGCCTCATGTCTGCTTTGGACTAAAGATGACGCTCCTGAATCATCATCATATCTTATCGCACCACTCGTGTGTCTAATGGATGGCTCTGCCATTTGCTTCCTGTAGTTCTACATCAGAAAATGCAGGTCCCAGTGGGCAGCAGCGGAATATGCGGTCCAAGGTCTGGGGAGATTCACCACATGGGAAATCAGTATATATTTCAAATAAGCCATATATATTAATACATTAAAGTCTGGATTCTCTTAACGACCTCGGGATCAGAGCCCCATGCGAAATCACTCAAAGACTATAGTATCTGACCAGCTGGGTTTCGAAACCTGGTCCAGGATATCTGTATGACATTGACCATACCACTCAGCCACATAGAAAGATAAAAGTCAATGACAATTCTTCTGTACATATACCTGTTGAATTAAGGTTTTGTGTACTTAGAATTGAAATCAACCCATCTTCACCAATATAGCTAATTGGTAGGTTTGTGACTTGGCATTCGAGTAATGATAAATTTTGCACATTTTAACATGTTTTTCATATTTCAAATAAGCCATATATATTAATACATTAAAGTCTGGATTCTCTTAACGACCTCGGGATCAGAGCCCCAGGCGAAATCACTCAAAGACTATAGAATCTGACCGGCCGGGTTTCGAACGTTTAAAAGTGCAAAATTTATCATTACTCGAATGCCAAGTTACAAACCTACCAATTAGCTACGATGGTGAAGATGGGTTCATTTAAATTCTTTCTAAGTACAAAAAAACCTGAATTCAACAGGTATATGTACAGAATAAGTCATTGACTTTTATCTTTCTTTGTGGCTGAGTGGTATGGTCACTGTCATTCAGGTATCCTGGACCAGGGTTCGAAACCCGGCCGGTCATATACTATAGTCTTTGAGTGATTTCGCCTGGGGCTTTGATCTCGAGGTCGTTAAAAGAATCCAGACTTTAATATATTAACATATATGGCTTATTTGGAATATGAAAAACACGTTTAAATGTGCAAGATCTATCATATATATATATATATATATATATATATATATATATATATATATATATATATATATATTATATATATTTATATATATATAAATACATACATATATATATATATATATATATATATATATATATATATGTATATGCACATATACATATATTTATATGAATATACACACATTTATATATATATATATATATATATATATATATATATATATATATATACACACACACATATATATATATATATATATATATATATATATATATATATATATATATTTATATATATATATATATATACTAAAAAAGTTAAGTATATTCCTGCAAAACCAATCAAACTTCTTTATTTCAATTTTTGTAGTAGTGTTTTAGCCATTTTTTAATGTTTGGAAAAGAAACCCTATTTCAATGTCCACATAGTTTTACTTACATTTTTAGCCACAACAAATTGGGGTCTGAGGAAAGAAATTCTTATCCACAACAAATAGGGGTCTTAGGAAAGTGTCCAAAAAAGAAAACTTCCACAAGCTCTTTAAATCGGATTTGGCATGGTTAGATACCCGGGTAAAACCCGGTTGCCACCTGGGCCGGGTTTTATAATCTAAAAACCCGGGCAGATTTCTTTAAAATGTTTTCAGCCGTTTTCTGTTTAAAAAACCATTATCATTCTTGAATTGTATAACTTTTAGCTTGATACATAGTTTAAAGTAGAGCAAATAGATTTACAACCCTATTTTTAATTCATGGAAGATATAATAGATTACTTTTCTAATTTGAAAAAGCGGCCAAGTTTTTTAACTTTTTTTTAGCTGTTTACTGCTATAGTGCTGTACATTATCATGATACTATTCTGTAAATTATAGTATGTTACATAATGAGAAGTAGACCAGTATACCTAGAAACCTCTGTACCATGGACTTCCAATCTCTTGGGTTAGATTTCTCTTGTCTGAGAGTACACTCGGCCACACTATTCTATTTTATTTCTCTTCCTCTTGTTTTGTTAAGGTTTTTATAGTTTATATAGGAAATATTCATTTTCATGTTGTTACTGTTCTTAAAATATTTTATTTTTCCATGTTTCGTTTCCTCACTGCGCTTTTTTCCCTGTTGGAGCCCCTGGGCTTATAGCATCCTGCTTTTCCAACTAGTGTTGTAGCTTAGCAAGTAATAATAATAATAATAATAATAATAATAATAATAATAATAATAATAATAATCTGCCCATTTTCTTCAACTTCAGTAGTTCATGTTGCAGCATGTTGTAATTATGATTACTGTTTTCTTCAAAGTAACCTCATACGTCCCAGAATTTACAAGCTATCAATGATAATACATTTAGCCCTCCTTATTAGGTGGGTTAGGTAACTGAGACAGGCGAGAGTCGGCAAATACTTGATGTTCTAGGTCTCGGGTGAGTTGACTCCTAACCTACCAACTCACTACCTATTGCCTACGAGTGGTCGACTAACACCCTAAATACGGCCTAATATTGTTTTTACTAGGTTACTATAACAATAAAAGTATTATATTAATGAATAAACACATTCATTAAGTGTACAGTACATGTAAATGTGTACTATGTATGCGGTAAGACTATGGTACACATTGCCACACTTATACCTCCCTATGGTGTTTTTGACAGGTCGACTTACACCATTAATACTCACCGTACACATAGCATATATCTACATTACTACAATAAAGTACAGTATTTTGTATACAGTACTGTACTGTAGCTAAAATAACAATAACATTGCGGTATTAAACAATAAATATACTAATACAATAAAACTTAGAATTAAAAGTATCAGATCAGCATCACTAATCATTTATGTACAAAGTTTTACAGAGTAAGTTTGAAGCATGATGCAAATCTTTGAGCCGTTGACTGTTTGGCACACGGGGTAGGGTAATATACAATGCATATAAAGTTATACTAATCACTATAAGCACATTGGATATGTACAGATTTTTACATCACAATGTGATACTACTCAAAAAAGAACAAAGCAGGAGATACACATACGAGGAGAAATGATGCAAGGCCGAGGCCTTGTGAACTAGAGATGACGTATTGTGCTGTGTGGAGAGGGAAACATTGTAAAGCATACTGGGTGCTAAGGAGCACGGTCAGTTTGAAATGTTTGTGTTGTGGGAGTACTTATCGTAAAATTGGGAACACGTGAATTTTCTATTTAATAGGTTATATGACTCTCTGTATTGCGAACAATCAAATTCACTAAGAAAGAACGGCCAAATAAGGAGGGCTGACTGTATATAACAGGTCAATGCATTAAATGTTTCAATTGAAAAATAAAAACAGCCAAAAAATTGGAGAACTTAGAGAAGGGATGTATTTAAAGATCAACAAATTTTATCACCTACATTAGGCATTTGGCTTTATGGTTTCTCTTTACTGTTTCCCAAACTTTCCATAGTAGTCCCAAGTTAAAAAAAAAAAAAAAAAAAAAAAAAAAAAAAAAAAAAAAAAAAAAAAAAAAAAAGTCTTAATCACCATATATACCTGGTCCTGGTCTGACTTAACCCTTAAAGTAGGGGACTGCAACATTGGTACAGACTGGACTCAAAATCGATCTCTGAAAAGGATCTTTTACTTAGAAGGAGAATTGCATGGCTGTTCAACTAATTTCTATATTTTTTCTCTCATTTTTTCAAGGATTATAAGTACGTAACTGAAATACAAATGAAACTGAGGGCATAAAAAGATTACTAGATTTAAATAGTAAGGGTAAAGAATCAATTAGGAGACAGAAAATATATATATGAAACCAGCAAAGTTAAGAGAACCCACATTTTCCCCCATAAAACCCGGTCTTTCCCCCCAATAAAACCACGTTAAAAAAAAATCCGGGGTTTTTTTTGCCAACCCTGCTTTAAATACACAAAGTGTGAGCACAGTTATAAAGCTCAAATTGATCAAGGTCAATCAAACGGAATATAGTTAAACTTAAAAGGAATGGACAAGAAACAGACTGTCCAGGAAAATGCTGGAGTAATGTCCAATTCACAAAACAGCACAAAAAAAATCCTCAATTCTTTATATTGTATGCGTGTATATGTAAAGTTATAAAAGCTTTGTTTGCAACCAAGAACGAATTCCAGAATTTTTAAAGTTGCACAGGAAGGGAAGTAAATGGGTGAATAGATAAACAGATTTGCGTTTAACACAGAAAAAAAAAGAGGAAGAAGAAGAAGAAGAAGAAGAAATCTCAATCATAAAAGTACGTTCTTTTTAGTTATGCTATAATGCAGAATAAATATAAAATATAGTATTAAAACGTTGCAATAAAGAAAAACTAATTAATTAGTTTTCCATATAGCAATAAATGGCAAAATGTATTTTAGGAATGTTCTGTTTTTTTTCTAAAGAAAATAATACAATTTTGACTTTGCAATTCATTGCAAATATTGGCTATAAAATAAGTTTTGAAGAAAAAGACCGTATTTCTTATTGCTCTATTCCATTTACTCAACTTTCAAAAATAGCTGTTTAATCATTAACTAATGTTTTTGTTTTTAGGCCATACTAACAAAGGTATTATTATTCTTATATAATAGCAATGTATTCCTTTAAACGGAAACTAGAAGAACTATAAAAATTTAAAAAACAGCTAAAGAGAATTTCAAGATATTTTTCACCAAAATTGATGATACTACTGGAACTTCAAAATTCCAGTTGGAGTTCCAAGGATCTTGCATTGAAGAAAAATCTTTATTCTCAATGAAGTTCCTGACGATTCGGGATAAGTTCTGGAGGCAGTCTGCGGAATGTCCTCTTGCTGGAAGAGAGGACATATTCTGAGGAAACTCGAACATTCTGCAAAGGCTGCTGAATTCTGATGCTCGATGCTTTAGCAGTTACCAGCTTCCCATAGTCACCCTCCATGTGAACAACTTACGTGTCCCATACATCAGGATTTAATTGAAACACATGAAAAGATACATGCAATAAATCTCCATTGTATGAATGAACCGACATTATATAAGGATATGAATTTCTTTATAGGGATGTCCTGAAGAAAGCCCAGATGAAAGCCATTAGTTATTGGATGAAACAGCTGTCGAGTAGAAAATTGAATAAATGGGGGAGCAAAGTAATAAATTGTGTCCTCTCCCTCAAAACTCTAAGAATGAATAATAAGAAAAGATGCAAAAAACCAGAATAGCGTTATCTAAAAATTATTTTACCTGAAGTGCTTAACCATTTGATGATTCTATGTATATACTGTATATATATATACTATATATATATATATATATATATATATATATATATATATATATATATATATATATATTTTATATATAAGTGTGTGTATATATATGTATATACTGTATATATATATATACATACTGTATATATACATATATATATATATAAAATGTATATATATACATGTATACATAATGTATGTATATGTATATATATACACTGTATACATATATATATATATATATATATATATATATATATATACACTGTATACATATATATATAAATATATATATATGTATGTATGTATATATGTATATATATATATATATATATATATATATATATATATATATATATATATATATATAATGTATACATATATATATATATATATATATATATATATATATATATATATATATATATGTGTGTGTGTATATACACACACATATATATATATATATATTCTTTTAGGGCACAGCTTCTCTATGATACTATCATTACCTAAGACGCTTTCTTTAGTAGCGTCACCATGTTTCCTACAGGGATCTTCGTAGCATCTCCAGGTTCTCCGTCGTAATCCTTTGGTTAAAGAGACCATGATAATTCTTTACCATTTATTTCGATCATTACAGCACTGTATCGGAAAAACGTTGTCTTTATCGAGTGATAACTGATTAACACGAGTTTTACAATTCCTTTTTTTATAAAAGGGTTTAGCTAAATTTACGATTAATTATTCTAAAATATTTCATATAAATAGTTATGTACTCGCATACATATATACATATATACATATATATATATATATATATATATATATATATATATATATATATATATATATATATATATATATATATATATATATACACACTATATATACATTATATATATATATGTGTATATATATATATATATATATATATATATATATATATATATATATATATATATATATATATATCTTCAGATGAGTACCACGATGGAGAACACTTACATAGCAGATCAGGCGGTATATACTTAATAATTACCCTCTTTGTAATCTAAGAATCTCATTGAAATTTTCAAAAATATTTTCATTATTATTTTTTCTTCTTCCTTTCTCTTATAATCTAAATAATGAATGGTAGTTTCAGTTGAATCCTCATATATGAAACGAATTGTAAAACTCCTATTTATCAGGAATCACTTGATAAAGACAATATGAAGAAACTAAAGTACGAAAATTCGATGATTCCCGTAGGAAACACGTGAGTCACTAAGGCAATCGCTTCAATGAATACTCTCTCTCTCTCTCTCTCTCTCTCTCTCTCTCTCTCTCTCTCTCTCTCTCTCTCTCTCTCTCTCTCTCTCTCTGTATATATATAGAATGTATATATATTCATATATATATATATATATATATATATATATATATATATATATATATATATATATAGATATATATATATATATATATATATAGATATATATATATATATATATATATATATATATATATACATATACATGTATATATATATACATAATATATATATATATATATATATATATATATATATATATGTACCAGTATGTATGTATGTATGTATATATATATATATATATATATATATGTGTGTGTGTGAGTGTGTGTATGTAAGAGAGAGTGTGCGTGCATGTGCTTTAGTGTGATCGCACACACATGTGTCATTAGCAATCACTACTTAGAACAGGTATATGCATACGAATAATTTCTACAGCAAAATTACAAATTTCAGCGAAAAAATAAAGAAAAAATACCCTGTGCCTACACAAGAGAAAGCCACACAAGCAAAGTTATCGACAAAAAAGTAACAGCAATGATAACAATACAATTTTTCCCTTAATAGCCAACGGAGATAATCGTCCATAATGAGTGGTAAAGAGTCGGTAATGAACCTCGTGAAGGGGCCTGTAATTAAGACCCAAGAGAGAGGAGGAGGAGGAGGAGGAGGAGGAGGAGGAGGAGGAGGAGGAGGAGGAGGAGGAGGAAGAGGAGGAGGAGGAGGAGGAGTAGAAGAATGTGTTTAAAAATCTATACTCCTCCAAATTTATCCTCTTGTAGTTTTGGGAGATTAATAAAGGCCCTTCATCTATACACCTACGCAGGGTTCTGTATAGTTTGGTAATTACCTATACGAGGGTAACTAAGCCAATTTGAGCTTCCCCAAGAACCATTTACAGCCTCATTTCCAGTCCCAAAAGACTTAGTTCTGCCTCGGTATTAAGAAAATACTTATCTGACACCAAATAAGGACTTTTTAAAGCCCTAAGTCGATGCTATAATGAAAGAGTAATGTTACAACAATAATACCAATTAAGGAAAATGCCAGAATTATGTATAGAACGCAGTTATCAAAGCACAGAGATAAACACCTACCTCCCACACACCATATATTTATATATATATATATATATATATATATATATATATATATATATATATATATATATATATATGTATATATAGTATATATATAGATGTATATATATATATACATACATATACACACATACATATTATTATTTTTATTATTATTATTATTATCATCATTATTATTATTATTTGCTAAGGTTGGAATAGCCCAGTGAGGAAAGGAAATAAGGAAACTAAGAGAGAAGTAATTAACAATTAAAATTAAATTAAGAGTAACAACATTCAAATAAATCTTTCATATATAAACTATAAAAACCTTTGAAAAAATTTATATAAATACATATATATATATATATAATATGAACATACATACACACACACACACACACACATATATATATATATATATATATATATATATATATGTGTGTGTGTGTGTGTGTGTGTATATTAGTAGGGCTTTAATTAACAAATGTGTACAGATTGGAGCCCTGTACAACAAGGAATAGGCATATCTGGTAGCAGTTGAGAACCAAGACGAAAATGGAGTGTCTCCAGAAAAGAGATAACTTCCACTTGTGGTCTTAAAAGTTACTTACATTAGTTACTGAAACCAAAAAATACTGATAAGTTGCTTTTCAACTTGCAGAACGGATTCCATTTTAATCATGGAAAGGCTACATCAGTTTTTGACAGGCCCTAAATTGATTACAAGGAAAAAAATTATCTTCTGTCATTCTAGAGAGATATTGGTGTATTCTTATCAGATTAATTAAAATATTCTAGAGCTATTATACTTGCTAAAGCTGCCCAAAATAGTACAAAGGCAAAAGGTTGGCCATAACGAACTTTGAGAGAATTAAAGCCTATGCCACAAACACCTCAGGTGGTCTAATCAGCCATTTTAAATTTCTGTGAGATAAGGCTTAAGAGTTGCTGATTAGTGTGGTTACCAGTTCATGATATGATGAAGACTCTGGGCCCATGAAAATCTCATGGCATCTTTTTCTTTCATGATTTTACTGCATTTGATGTAGTCACAATCTTATATAACAAAGAGAAAAATCTTGCAAGGCAGACTTTGAAAGTCTGCATTGAAGTGTCTCATGTACTCCAGAAATGTTACCATTAACCACCAGAGTACCCACCAGAGTAAAATGATGCAGATCTCAGCATGCTCGAGATATTTTACATCATAATGTAACTTGTGATACGAACATCACTGCTCTAGGGTGTTGATTAAGCATGACCTGAGTGGCTGGGTCAGGTTCAACGGCCCTATGATGCCACTCAGTCATCGTAGGCATGAAGTGTGCCACTTGTCAAGCTGCCTGTGTCTAAGAACAAACAAAAGTAAATCAAAGGCATACATACACTATGCTGCCTACTTGGGTTGGCAAAAATAGGGATACCTTGGCAAAAGCAAAACAACAATTGACAATATGTGGGTACAAGATTGAACGACGTGAAGATGGAAATACTTCCGTTGTGGCCTCAATTGAACACAGTTGAGTGCCTGAAAAATTGAAAATTATAATAATTTGAAAAATTTATATATACCAAAGAGATACAATTTGAAATATATAGTTAGGTATGGTGACAAATTAGGTACAAATTTTACAATTCTTCCTCGTACATGAATTTATCTTACTCAAAAACACATGTTTTGATACCAAGATCATAATTGAATAATCTAAACCCAATTCCAGCTAAAATCAATGTAGAATGGCTTTCTTTCTCTTGTTATCAGTTTCCCCCGGAATTTGTAGGTCTTAAACCTTATTCACGCAAGATTTTATGCTTTTATCACAAAACTGAAAGATTGATTCAATTATGTGCTTCTGTAAAATTTTAATATATTGTTACTCAACATGCAATTAACTTGTGAATGTAAATTGAGATTTTAGATTTTCAAAATCAAGATAAAACAAAACTTGACTGAAAGATCTTTAACCGTGTAAAGAGGGGTTGTGAAAACAAGGTAACCATAACTTACACACATACAAACACACATCATCATCATCTATTAGCATGCCTTTTTCCCATTCGTATGGGGTAACACGGTTGCCTTCTTTTTGAAGGACTTACATACAAACACACGCATGAATGCAATTGAAAAACTCTTTCTGCTAGCACTTCTATGAATAATGGCCGTCT
>NC_090748.1:81468967-81476467 GCF_036898095.1 Palaemon carinicauda | reverse complement strand
ATATATATATATATATATACATATATATATATATATATATATATATATATATATATATATATATATATATATATATATATATACATATTGTCACAGTTGGACAAATTTTCAAGTAGAATAATATACAAGGATAAAAATTACAATGCAAGTTGACACCTACCCAAAAGTTCATTGTTTCACCAAATGTAAATCGAAAGGCAAGTCACGAAATCCTTCACCCAATAACATTTATATATCTCGTGGCTGCTTCCATTTATTGCAAGTTAGGAATCCACTAACTTTCTAAGCAGTCTTCTTATGAAAAGAAATCCCCTAATTAACGAGTATTTGCTTTAGTACAATCACCAAAGCCTCTAACTTCCTAAAGAACGTCCTGAACTAGTGCATGTGTTAATAAATTCTAAGCATATTTTAGGGAAAGATAATGCCTATGCAATTTTCATGTATTAATAACATGCCAGAATGATACTAACTCGCTTATGCATTGTCATGCATCCCAGCAAACCAAGCAAAGAAGGTCTAACCTTCAAAGCAAACGGTCATACAATAGAATGTCCATTCATTGTGCGTTCAATCACTAAGATTACGTAAAAAGACCACAAATAGTCTTTGTAATGCTTCACTTGACAACAAACAGACTGCCCATTGTGTTTTGCAACCATTCATAGATAATCAAGCCTAAAGATATCTCTAGAAAATTGAGAAATCTTTCCACCAAAAGATATGAACACATTGTACATTCATTCATTTGGAGTACATCAATCAATCACAAGGTATTCATCTTACAAAATGCTCATACGCTGTGCATCTTAATATATGTGAAAAGTGAAGATGTTAGAAGTAAAAGAGGGCTAACTTGATGAAATATTTAATGAAAATAAGTGCCATGTGCTTTTTGTCCATTCATTTAAAAAGGTCATAAATACCCCTACATAGCTGAACAGCGTTTACTCACAAAAAAGCATGTGCGATGTTGAGGCATTTACATGAAATATCCAAAATTTAGTTAAATTCTCAACGCAAGGGTATCAGTATTATGTTGTGTATGTGCTCATACAGACCATTTAAAAAACACAACATACTAATAAATGTCCGCCAACAAAAATCCTTAGTGTAAAAAACTAGTTAATAAGTACCTTAGTACGCTATTAAAAAAATAATTACTACATATCAGTAAATAATACCTTTTTTTAAGTTGAAATACATTTATCACAAAAATTCATACAGGATACTAAATACAGTACAAGCCAATTATAAAGATATCTTATTACAACCAACAAGATATTTGAAAGAAATCTAGATAATCACCTTCAATGTCAAAGAGTTCATAATTCAATTTCGAGAAATGCAGTATTGAAAGTAAAACCAATGCTGCCTACTCATCCAGTATCCGTAGTGTATGCAAGAGGGAGTCACAAGTAACCATCAATTTTCCAAGGATCTCAATGAAAACTGTTTTTAAGTAGTTCTCCTCAAGAAGAGGTGTATTTGCGTAGAGAGAGAGAGAGAGAGAGAGAGAGAGAGAGAGAGAGAGAGAGAGAGCTGACATTTTTACGTAACAAAAGCGAGATTCTTTGATGATTTTGAACTTTATTTTTATTGTCTGTTAATGAATAACATCTTATAATAATATGATATGGATTAAAAGGTCGAATTGACTGTACAAGCTGTTACCCTAATGGAAAAGCAAAATGCCAATAGAGATAAGCAGCCAATACGTAAAATAATGAAATCTAAAAGGAGCTATGAAAGAGAAATAAAATAATTTAAAATATTCAAGATGAATTACAATTTCAAATAATTAGTAGATAACCAATAAAAGGAAATTTCTGTGAATATATACGCAACGGAGACAAAAATAAATATTCAGATCATGGATAACGAAACTAATGGACTAATTTCGTCTCAACGGTTTATAGTGAAATTCAGCTGCCTCAGCCTCATAAACAAGGGAGAATAAAACAATTGAGAAATTTTCTCTGGATAAACATTTCGCCAAAATTATTTAAAGACTTTCTCAAATCAATATTTTTTTGTGTAATTAAAGAAACTCCATATAAGAAATATTTGTTAAGCGATGAGACGGTTGCAAAAGTAGCATCTCCTGCATAAGCGACAAGCTTGTTTTGAAGGTTAAACGGCGTTTCATGCGTATTAAAGAAATCTCCCCTATACAATAAAGAACGATTATCTGGGTATAATATAATAATATATAATATAAAATATATATATATAGTATACATTATATATATATATATATATATATATATAGTATATATATATATATATATATATATATACACATACATACATACATAATACACATATATATAATACACATATATATAATACACATAATAAAAATATATATATATATATATATATATATATATATATATATATATATATATATATATATATATATATATATATATATATATATTGTCTTTTCGGTCATGCTCAGCTCACCACGCCCCTCGAGTATGGGGAAGAGTGGTAGTCATACCCTGGTGAGAGCGGTGTGCGTGTGTGTGCAGATCTATCTAAATATTTAGCAGTTATTTTTTACGGCTCGCGTACACTATTAAAACGATAAGGATCCAAGAATACTATTATGAAGAGCCCCAGATATATTCCAGTAGTCCTTATAATACTCAACTAAACTAATCTTTGTAATCTATTACCTAAAAATTTCTCCTAAGTTTGAACATAAAAGGCCTTGGATCAAGTCTCCAAGTACAAATAAAGTCCAGAACAATCTTATGAACTTCATGGCAAAATCAAGGGACTTCTCTTCTTTAATTAAAAATGGCGAGAACCCCATTGCGAAATCCAAACTAAAATCTAGGGAAAAACAATTTCTTTAATGATATAAATTGAAATTGACCATCAAAAACATGTGATAATAGTTGTTAAAATTGAGCAATAATCTGCAGGTCTAGATTATAGGTACCATAACATATTTGCGCATTGAAGCGAGATTAAAACCTTCCCAAAAAGTTGAAAAAGAGCCAATTTTAGTTGGCTTCCCTAAAGTTCCTCTCGGGGAAAGGTCATTATAACTGCTAAATGCGATAATATATAAAAACTAAGGTACCTTTTCAAAAGGTAATTTTGAGCTATTCATAATTTGCATAAATGTAATATAACGACCATCGGACATATCAAAAAGGAATTTTTAGATTTTTTGGGGGGGGAGGGGAAGGTGGGTCCAGGGATTTTTCAGCTTAATTACTTCACGTTTTATGTAATTTGTTAAAATAGTAATCATCACAGACTACAATTTTCCGTAAAATAACACAAAAACCTCTATCGGAACTTGTAACAATCAAAAAGTAAAGGTATGATTCCATAGTTATAGTTATTTTATACACAACCATCAAATATGTTAAAAGTCACATTACATGTATTAAATAACTAATAAAACTTAACAGATAGTATTGTTTAATATTTTTATAGTCACAATGAAGAACCCGCTTCATTTGTTAAACGAGTAATAACTGAAGCTGTCTGAAATTGATTTGGCTTTGCAAAGAGTAAAGGGAATTTGGAAGAATATTGAAACTGGTCTATGGATGAAAATAGTTTTACTGGTCATATACAGTTGCAATGCCTAACCCTTAATCATCAGTGTCTATTGAATAGGGTAATAGGAGAAAATTGAGGAAGCAAATGGTAGCGTACTCGGAAAGATATTCTTAATACACTTGTTTAAATCCCAGCTAGAATAATGAAATAAAAGTTAAGAGAACACAAGTTATTTGGAGGTGCCATCAAATTTTTTGAGGTCCTGCTGCAGGGACTAATTTTATTTTCTATGATTAGGACGTCAGAAAGGTTTTCCTATAAAAAGGAGAGAACAATATTCATTATTTGTAAATAAAAATCCTAATAGCTTCTTAAATATATATTTCCATATTTGTTCATGATTGAGCAGTATCGAAAGATCCCTCTTGCTTCAGCATAGTTCATTTATGATCCAATTCATCTCCAAATTTTGAACTGCCTCTAATCTAGTCCAGCCATTTCAATCTAGTTTGAACCAATTCCCAGAAGAAGCCTTCAAAATACTACCTCATGATTAATACAAACACTTAGCCTAAAGCCTCAAGGCTCCCGGGAATTGATGGAGAAGTTGTTGATCACAAGTTGATAGTGACCAAGCTCCCTGCCAAGGAATATACTGTTCCCAAAGTCCAAAACAATAAGCAATCAAACTAACTCTCGAATGTCCTGACCTTTTAAACACGAGTTGCAATTATTTTCTGATACTAAAGATGATGGCGTCTCTGATCATAAAGAGAATGAAAAATTTTATCTTTGCGAGTTGGTTCTTCAGGCTGATACTGATGAATGATTTCATACATGGAATCTTGGGCCAGCCCTGGGTACAGGGAGACCATTCAGCTCCGAGTACCTCTATTCAGTTGGAATGTTAAGTTAAATTCAGGAGAGGTTGGACAACAAGATGGAAGAAATAAAGGGGAAACGTTAGTAGAAGGCTAAAAAGTGAGTGTCACTGAGAGCCGATGGGACGTTACAAAGATCCTTTAGAAATGCTTGCAGCGTACCTCACGTGGCGCACTGACATCACGAAGAGGCTGCTGCCGAGTCTTTTGTTAGTGACTACATGAAAGTCTTTGAGTCTTCGTTTTTCTAAGTTATTTTACGTATCCGGAATAGTTAAAGTCAAAGAAAACATGGTAAGATAAAGGTGTCTGGTTTCAGTTCCAGTATCATCCGAAGAGATGCACATCAGAACGTCAGCCTGGCAAGCCTAACCCGCTACTGTCGTGCCCAAACACAGTAGTAGTTTCAACAGTAAACACACATCTTAAACTCATGGTCGTGGGCTGGGATCGATCTACTACCATGCGAATGAGAGGCGAAGCCGTTACCACTGTTCTAGCCAGGAGGCTAGATAACAATTGTAGCTGAGCATTACTTTTGCCAAAGGCCTAAAGGTTTTAGTAGTGAATGTGATCGCAGATTTTAATTGAAGAAAACGTGATTGTTCGAAGACGAGTTATACAAATATGGGATGGAAACATCAACCTAGGAGACTTAACTTTCCGGAAACTTCCCGATTGACAAAATGTCTAAAGTGTAAATGGGGCTACAGAAACAAGAATTAATAAAACATTCTTCGTATTTGTATAGATAAGCAAGAAACGCATTCAAAGAGTATGTACGGTACATATATTTTACTTAAAAACAAAAAAATAATAGAAGCAAGCAACCGACTTCATAAATACCATTTTCATTTACATTGAGAGAAACCTATCCAGCACATCCAAGAAAATAATAAGTTTTATGAAAATCAGAAAACAACATTCCAGTTCCTACCACAGCTCCTAGCAATCCAGCCCCATCTTACTTTATTTACATCATTTAGTATTCTTACACGACAGCGGGAAGATAAATCCATTAGTATCCCAAGTAGCTGTTACAAATAGAATCTTCACACCAAACTACTATTGTTAGTAAACTATCATTGTACGCAAGCTGGTAGAAAATAATTTCCCTTAATTCTAATGACACTTCAGACAATCTTAGTGAGGAATTAGAGTAGATCAACATAATGGCACTTGACAAGAGCCTGTGATAATATAACAAATAACTCTAAATGAAATACAAATTATGATTCAGGAGCAGGTTAGATATACCATTGATTGAAAATCAAACTGCAAATGATATGCAATATGCAACTTGGAAAAAACAAATTACTGTGATGTAAATCTTTTACTGATAAAGTGTAAAACATATCCATTTGATTTAAATCACACCTTATTCTAAAACCAACGAAAAAAAAGTACAATTTGCAATTAGAAATACTATAAAACATATTCGTTTATCAAGGCAAAATTTCTATCAGCGTCATAAAATGCATACTATGACGTTAAAATCTTGAATCAATTATAACTCTTTAGTTAAAATTAGTATCCAATGTAGCTGTACCCATTTATATTACAAGCTTTCCGGTAACAGACAGAGTTTTAAAGTAAACTTTTTAGGAGTTCCATTCTGTAAGGAAAAAACACACACTCGAGTTTCATTCTGCCAGAAAAAAAAAATCATAAGAAAGAACATATGTTAGTGGTCCAAATCACTATTTGACAAGTATTTATGTTAAGTTTCAAGATATAGGGTTTTCATTTGGTTCACCGAAGAAACAACGATACTTGAAGTCTACTTTCTGAATCATAACTAACTTCTCTTTAAATCTCAGGACAACTTTTTACAGGTTATTTACGGATGAAACAAGTATAGAATTATAAGAATGGTTTATTGGCTTTGTCGACAAGCAAAGCTTCAACATTAATTTCAGTTTAATTTGTTAATACTATGCAAAACTTTGCAAAAGTTCTAGTCCAAGTTTCTTGGAAAGTGAAGCTTCAACATTAACGAATACAAAACTTTGACATCAAGTTCAATCTAAGTTTGTCGAAATTAGAAGTCTGAATTGTATAATCACCTTGAGATTGCTTCCACTCTAACATGGAAATGAATTCAGCTTATTTTTCCATTATATGAAGGTAATCTAACCGTGGTGATTAACTGAATTTTAATAACTATGGAGCAAAGATAAACAAAATCTTCATCCACACGAGTCTCTACTATGAAAAAAATATTAAATAGAATTAAACTATGAGAAGCACCGGAAACGAGGACATAATCCCTAAAATGGATCCAAATTGGTATATGAAAACTTCCATTCAGTACTGACTAATGCAATGGATAAGTGAAACGATAATTCACTTTATAATGCGTGACTTAAACAACTCCAAAAATAAGAAAGAACAAATGAAGGCTTTCTTTAATTGATAAAGAAAATAAAAGGAAAAAATTATCTTAACAAGAAATAATTTTAAAGCAAACAATACCGAACTAAAATGACACTCTCCTCGAAGAAAGCAAGAAGGAGGAGCACTATTCACGTAAAAATACAACACAAGAGGTGGCCTTTACAACAAGATACCAACAGGAAACCTCTATTGTATGGAATAACAGCTGGCAACAGGTGGTCCTTGCAACATCGATACCACCGAGGAAGGAAGCGCACTTTAGATTATTATTAGATCGAAGCACACGCGCGCGCGTGCGCAATATCCTTTAATAACTACAGATACGGCTTTCTTAATGGCCAAATGGTCTCCTGTGATTACACTTCGAGGATAATGAATATGGACCATTCCAGCTCTGTTTCGAAGGAGCTCACTTCTCAAAAGGATACAATCAAGTTGCTTGAATGTTTATTCTTACCGCAATGTTACATATAAGATATAAAACGAGAGAGAGAGAGAGAGAGAGAGAGAGAGAGAGAGAGAGAGAGAGAGAGAGATTTACACACTATATATATACAGTATATATATATATATATATATATATATATATATATATATATATATATATATATATATATATATATATATAAAATATATATATATATATATATATATATATATATATATATACACACACACACATATATATATATAT
>NC_090748.1:81461467-81463967 GCF_036898095.1 Palaemon carinicauda | reverse complement strand
TTGAAATTAACTTTAATTTCTGGCAAATCATAACAAGAGAAAATCATTCAATAACAATATAACGTTCCAACATTTTGTTCCCTAAATTCCGATTGGTGTAACAAGATATCGTTGGAATTGTATTTCCGGTGGTGGTTTGGCTGATTGATTTGGTGCTACCGATACATTTTCCGACGTTAAAATGAACATAAAAAAAGAATGTGTTCATAGGGAAAACGAAACAGTACAATAACTATTTGGTTACCTGCATTTACATGGAAATATGTATTTAAATACATTTCTTAAAATTAAAAATTAGGGGAGATGGAATACAAGATACGTTCCAAATGCAATAAACAAAAACTAAACAAATAACAATAATAATTTACCGTCGCAATTTGTTTACCGGGGATACGAAACTACATTTATTACGAGTTTTTTTTTTACTTTTATATAAAAATATGTAATTAAATATATTTTTCAAATGCACAAATTTGTGGATATGATATACAAGAAACATCCGGATCCAACTTAAAAAATCTTTTGCAATCAAAACTTAAATACAGTTGGACACATGAATTCCTGTCACACCTCGCTCTGAGGAAGTGCACCCTGTCAACACCCTTACTGCAAAGTGAGTTACCGTGCGTGTCCCTGCCCACCAACTCGGGCTTCTCTCCCGCACAGAAGTGTGCGAGTAATTTCTGTGTCCAACTGTACTTTATTTATTTTCCAGTTTTGATTACGTTATGTCACAAGCGATGAATGTTAAAGAAAAGATCTGAATTCCCCTTACTTCAGAGAGAGAGAGAGAGAGAGAGAGAGAGAGAGAGAGAGAGAGAGAGAGAGAGCGAAAATTCCCTCGGGTTGCACGCACTGAGCATCGCTAATTGGCCCCTGTTTAAGGGCTGATCATTTTTGCTTCATTAAATTCACTCCATATGTTGCACCCTCGACATTTTCATGTTTTTCCTTTAATGACGGAAAAATATTTATAAAAAACATAGAGTGGCTGCCGGGAGGCCTCGACTAAAATTCCTCTCTTAGAGAGAATGAAAAGGAGTGGGAGTTGAAAGGCAATGAAGTTGAATCACTGTCAGCGGGGTGCTGACTGCTGACGATAAGGTTCTGACTGCTGACGATTTTTACTCATTAAAGTGACATTTCCCCTAAAGGTCCGATTAACTCTTAATCTTTCAAATGATCAGTACAAATCTGTACTGAAAAGCTTCCGAATGGCCAATTACTAACAAACAGAAAATATAAACGTAGGAGGGCATTATTGGTAGGAACACGCATTTCCCCTATACAGTATAATCAAGTGTCTGGATATATATATACATTATATATATATATATATATATATATATATATATATATATATATATATATATATATATATATATATATTCTATCCAGTCACGCTATGCGGCATGGCCAGACCTACAATTACTCGGTTTCTCCTCGTTCTTCGGGTAGGGGGAGATTAGTCATACCCTGGTGAGAGGGACTTTAGTTAGGATGGGGAAAGAGGGGGAAAGGTTTGAATTTGTGTGCGTGTGTGCATATCTATCTAAATATTGAGCCGTCATTTTTCACGGGTCGCGTACACTAGTAATATGTGGTTAGGCAAAAATTTTTTATCAAAATATTACTTCATAGTGCACGTTGTGGGGATGTAGTTTCATCTTAAAAATTCTCAAATTAGGATTGTTAATAGGAAATTGAAACTTACTTCAAAATATTTGTATTTCTTTAACTATATGCAACTCACTTGCATATTAAAATATTCTAGAGTCATTCTGGATTACAAATTTCCAATCTTCGACCGGCCAAAAAATACTTACTACACAGACAAAGTCTTTCAAGATTTTGTTCTTCAATTCATTCTGTCATGTTTCCAATCCTACTAACCCTTTTTCACTTTCAGCTGTTTTGTTTCATCTTGATTTGTTAGTCAAAAACTTGAGGTCTGTCAGACGAAGTTCCTCATCCAAAATCTTGATAACTGTGTCTAGTAATGTTTGAAAAGCAGGATGCCAGACCTACAGGAAAGATAGCCCAGTGAGGATAGGAAATAAGGAAACATAAAACAGTGTGCCTGAGTATATCCTTAAGCTGGAGAACACTAACCCATGACAGTGCAAGACCATGGTACAGAAGCTATGGACCTACCAAGACTAGAGAACAATAGTTTGATTGTGGAGTCCTTCGCTTAGAAGAGCTGCTTAGCATACCCTTACCTATAGTCCATTTCTTTTAGCGATGCAGATTTGCAACGACTCGCAGCGGTGCCCTTTTAGCTCGGAAAAGTTTCATGGTCGCTGATTGTTTAGAATTATCTCGTCCAACCAATCAGCGATCAGGAAACTTTTCCGAGCTAAAAGGGCACTGCTGCGAGTCGGTGCAAATCTGCATCGCTAAAAGAAATGGACTATAGTGGAAAGTAGCCACTGAACAATTACAGTGCAGTATTTGATACCTTGAGTAAAGAATATGTATACCAACTTCCTCTAAATAT
>NC_090748.1:81413967-81453967 GCF_036898095.1 Palaemon carinicauda | reverse complement strand
CTGACCGTTACCTATAAAAGCATTCGGTTTCCCGAAGCAATCCGCCTGGTAATAGGCATTACGAATAGAAGCTTAACTTTAATGCTGACGACGGAGGGGGGTGGGGGGTGGGGGGTGGGGGGCGGAGCTCACCTGATTCACCGGTAGACTAATTACAAGCGCTATAATGACTTGTCACTAGCTTTTAATAACTAGGTACAAAGGGAATAAAACTAGTGTCAGTGACAAAGTCTATCCTAGCTTTTCATCACTAGGTACAAAGGAAATGAAATTGCAGTAAAGTTAATGACAGTCTACCCACGTAATCTGTGTATTTTTTTTTTTCCGCAATGCACAGATTTCAATTCGTCTGGTGCTTATAAATAACATTGGCAGATAACAAAAAAAAAAAAAAACAGTATAACAAAATATACCGAAAATGCCGTCATTACTCTCTTTGCGTTGTCACACAAGCCAAAAGTCGATTATCGTTCAATATACTTACTGTGGAGAGACTTTTTTTTTCAACACCCTGTATAAAGACATAAAGGATCTACTATATTTTTTGTATTTTATTTTTTATCTGCCAATTTTTTTTTCTTTTATTATAAACATTATATTCAAAATCAAGTCAGACACGAAAAAAAACATACTAGTATTTTAAAAAATCCAATTTGGGATCGAAGACCTATGACATATACCAATCTTATTCATACTGAAAATGCGCAGACACAGCAGAAGCAATAACGAGAACCAGCAAAAAAAAAAAAATGAACGCGTTATCAATATGATATAGCGACGACGACCATGATAATAATACATCACTTGCCAGGCCAGGCTTTAAAGCAACAGATATAAATAGAAAGCCGGTCTTGTATGTAATATTTACCTGATAAAATGGATAAGGGCATCCTGGTCACCTCTGATAAGAGACCAATATAGGAACGATAAAAGAAGATAATACATTGATCAAGGTTTCGGGTATCTGCGTTTAAGCTTTACGTCAACATTAATAACCCCTGACTATGCATAACAACGGCTTCGCGACTAAAAGCACACAACATCTTTAATAATAACGATGATCGCATTTAATTTCAATGTTGCAATGGATGTCCACATACGAGGTGAAGTAAAATTAGATAGATATTAAATCCACCATAGTAAAATGCATAATATACCCTGAGTATTTGCTGGAAAAAAATTCCCTGATAGCATTGAAATATCAGATAGAAAAGTTAACTTAACCCAGAGCAATTACGAAGCTGTAAAATGGATGGCTACCAAAATACCCCGGGAGGCGATTCTGAAAACAACTAAACCTTTCGCCAATAGTATTCGAAAACATTTTACTCGATAGAAAATATCATCAAGATTGTTTTCTCTGAATTCTTACTGTTAAGACTGTTATAATTGTGGTGGCCTATTGGAAACTTCCCTGCCTAGCAATATACTAGATTGGGGTTCGAGATCTGATAAAGCTAGATAGTTTTATATAGTGTCTGCAACCTCACGCTCCTTCTGATATAAGGATGGGGGTTTGGAAACGCCTATAGGTTTACCTATTGAGCCATCAGTAGCCATTGCCTGGCCATCCTTGGTATTAACTTGGGTGGTATCATTTTAACTTCTAAAACCAACAATAATATCTAAATGAGGAGAGAGAGAGAGAGAGAGAGAGAGAGAGAGAGAGAGAGAGAGAGAGAAGAGAGAGAGAGAGAGAGAGAGAGAGAGAGAGTCTTTCAGTCTGGCACACTACATACAGCGACTATTCCTACACTACTAATCGGGAAAGGTTCAAAACTCCAAGCATACATTCGCCTCCATTCAGGCTATTTTAATTCCCCCCTCGTGCTGTGGCGCTCAATGAATCCTTACAATAGAAGGCAAAGGAGTAAACGAGAGGAGAATGAATGCAAGCCTTTAAAGGGGTTAATCTTACATTAAGCGTTCTTGTCATTCTAAATATATTGTATTTATTTTAATAGTTAATAAAGACACTGAAACAATGATAAGAATAGCGTCCATCTATATAAAATACCCCTTCCTGTATGGGGATACCTTCACGTTGTGAAAGGGTTTGTGTATCGCCATGATCAACAAAGCTATACTAGTTAGGGTCACCCAATCTAGGTTGGTTTGTTGTGAAGTCTCCCACCATTACCAATCCGTAATAGCCAGCGTGGTGATGCAATGGCCATACCCCAAACATGAGTAAGGACATGTCTGAAACCTTTGTCCTGCAGTGAACTAAAAACGGCACCATGTGATGTTGTTGATATAAAACGCTAACATCAAACTTTCTTAAACTCCATTGTTTACAACAGATTAGTAGGAACATAGGATGTCGGCTCTCATATAAGTTTAAATGAAATGAACGCTAAAAGTAATTTTACTCACGCATTACGAAGATTCCTTATTTGCAACCTTACCTGTGAAAAAGAAAAAAGCATTTTGTTAAAAATATTAAAAAGAAAAAAAAGTTTAAAAATCCTTAATAAAAATAAAAACTGATTAGTGCAACTTCTTATAAAAAAGAGGCAATAAGAATATTATGGATAGAAGGCTGAGCCTACAGTACCTTGTTTCTAATAAAGAGGAATACGGGAACGATTATTCTCTCTCTCTCTCTCTCTCTCTCTCTCTCTCTCTCTCTCTCTCTCTCTCTCTCTCTCTCTCTCTCTCTCTCTCTCTCTCTCAGATATCAACCCACTCCTTTCCCACCAACTCTAAAACACCTTCCCTGGTAACCATGGAAACCTTAAGAGTCTATCCAGTTCCCTATGTTACAGGAACTTCGTCCAGTATTGAAGCATGAGGGAATACTGCGTTGGAAAGAAGAAAAAGTTTTCTATCAGCTGATACATTTGCGTTAAAAATAGTTTTCTAACATGTAACCCACATCGCCAGTAAGGAAAGTTCACTGTAAGTTAAACCCTGTCTATTCTAAGAACTGTTTCCTTACCGTCAAATGCTTGAATCAATTTTATAACAAACATGCCAACTGGTTGTTAAGAATGTTTTCTAAATGCTAAGTTATTTGCAAGTTGAAATAGTTTTCTTACAACTCAACCGAAAGACCTTCCCTCTATATAATAAACAGCAAGTGTTTGGGTATATACATACACACACACACACACACACACTATATATATATATATATATATATATATATATATATATATATATATACACACACACGCAACCCCTGTCATCAGGGCATGACTACTCCCCCTCAGAGGGAGTAGTCATGCCCTGATGACAGGGGGTGCGTGTGGGTATGCATATCTGAATATTAGCCGTCATTTTGACGGGTCGCTTACACTAGTAGAAAATCAATATATCTAACTCGTAAACAACTGGTTATCTAAGACAGTTTCTAATAGATATACCAAATCCCAGTTAAAACTAGTTTGCTTGCAGCCAACAACCGGTTGCAATAATTCTCTGGCAAGCTAACCAATTATAATTCACCATAAAAGGGGTGGTGCCACATGGTATCAGAAAATATTCATGGGAGGTTGCTATCCCACGCCCAATCACTTATCTCTTATTAATTATAGAAATAAGGTTTTCATCAAACTGCTGACCCCATTACGACCACGTAAATCTCAAGGTACAAAAGTTACTGGGTCTGTTAACACAGGCACAATTAAACTATGATAGTGCGTTGAAATACCAATGAGGTGAAAGATGATAAGTCATAAAAAGTGGGAAAGTATAAGAAATTTTACATATATAAATAGAAAATAAAAATTAAAGTAGAAAAGGCTCTTCGAGTTTTAAAGTGGAGAAAAAAGGTGGTTTTGGGACATAGCAAGATGAAAATGAACAGGACAAGGGTGCAGCAATAAAGACAAAGGTTGATTGCTTTCGGCCTAGCTGAAAGGTGTACTGTACAGTAGACTTGGGTAAGAGTATCAGATGTAGTGCCATTAAGAAGTGCAGCAATAAAGACAAAGGTTGATTGCCTTCGACCTAGCTGAAAGGTGTACTGTACAGTAGAGTTGGGTAAGGGTATCAGATGTAGTGCCATTAAGAAGTGCAGCAATAAAGACAAAGGTTGATTGCCTTCGACCTAGCTGAAAGGTGTACTGTACAGTAGAGTTGGGTAAGGGTATCAGATATAGTGCCATTAAGAAGTGCAGCAATAAAGACAAAGGTTGATTGCCTTCGACCTAGCTGAAAGGTGTACTGTACAGTAGAGTTGGGTAAGGGTATCAGATATAGTGCCATTAAGAAGTGCAGCAATAAAGATAAAGGTTGATTGCCTTCGACCTAGCGGAAAGGTGTACTGTACAGTAGAGTCGGGTAAGAGTATCAGATGTAGTGCCATTAAGAAGTGCAGCAATAAAGACAAAGGTTGATTGCTTTCGCCCTAGCTGAAAGGTGAACTGTACAGTAGAGTTGGGTAAGAGTATCAGATGTAGTGCCATTAAGAAGTGCAGCAATAAAGACAAAGGTTGATTGCTTTCGCCCTAGCTGAAAGGTGTACTGTACAGTAGAGTTGGGTAAGAGTATCAGATGTAGTGCCATTAAGAAGTGCAGCAATAAAGACAGAGGTTGATTGCTTTCGCCCTAGCTGAAAGGTGTACTGTACAGTAGAGTTGGGTAAGAGTATCAGATGTAGTGCCATTAAGAAGTGCAGCAATAAAGACAAAGGTTGATTGCTTTCGCCCTAGCTGAAAGGTGTACTGTACAGTAGAGTTGGGTAAGGGTATCAGATATAGTGCCATTAAGAAGTGCAGCAATAAAGACAAAGGTTGATTGCCTTCGACCTAGCGGAAAGGTGTACTGTACAGTAGAGTTGGGTAAGAGTATCAGATGTAGTGCCATTAAGAAGTGCAGCAATAAAGACAAAGGTTGATTGCTTTCGCCCTAGCTGAAAGGTGTACTGTACAGTAGAGTTGGGTAAGAGTATCAGATGTGGTGCCATTAAGAAGTGTATGGGTAAGACTTTGGTAATGAATGTAAACCGTTCGGTAAAGGAAATAAAAAGGGAAAATTAAACTTGCTTGGAAGACTGAATCTGTATTTTTCTGAGCTTGGATTACAAAAAGAGGTCGTGATAGGATATTTAACTGCAGAGGTAACTGTCCCTTTATTAAATGGAATAGTTAGTAGGTTTACATTTCTTAGAGTGGACAAAAATGGCCAGGTTCATGGAAATCGGTTTGTTTTATGGATATGAATTGTTACGTACGAATAGTATCTATAAGTATACTTAAGAAGAAAAAACTGATCAGCAAACTAAATAGATAGATTATGAGATAGTAGAGTAGATAGGAAGAGCAAGTTAATGGGAATAATGACGACAAAAGGAATAAACGGTATATGTGATCAGAGTAAGGCTGCCTACACACGGAGCGTTTTTTCGACGACCGTCTTTTACAACGATCGTCGTAAAAACTGCCACTACCTACACACGGGGCGTTGTTTTGTGGTTCAGTTCGCAGTGCAGCGACAGCAGTCGAGGAAAAAAGACTGTGTTATTTGTCGCAATGGATGAGGAAATTGAGGATGTTTTGATTGCATACTCAGCATACAGAACACTCTACAAGAGAAAGAAGAGGAGAATGTGGATACACCCATTGCTAGCTGTTAAAACCAGATATTTCCCCAATTTATTTGCTGAACTTAGAAATGATGAAAATAAGTTTTTCAACTATTTCCGAATGTCCAAAGATTCGTTTGATGAACTGCTGAGTCACCTACAATCATAAGTCCTATGATAACAAAAACGAACGAGTACAAAATCACAACGAGACGCTCCATCTGTAGCAAATACACACCTGCCACTTGCAGAGCAGTGCAAATAACGACTGAACTTTAGCAGGATGACGCCCGACGCTTCAGCGTCAAAATGACGGTCGTCTTCTTGACGCCTCGTGTGTAGGACACCGTCTGCTAGCACAGTTAGCTAAAACTGATCGTCGTTTTTGACGATCGTCATAAAAGACGGTCGTCGAAAAAACGCTCCGTGTGTAGGCAGCCTTAACAACAGATATGACTTAACAAATTAGAAATCAGAAACTGAAACTGTGGCAGTCTGTAAATGTAATCAATAGAAGTGAGTTGGATAAGAAAAAAAGTTTGAAGAATGCTTGAGGAAGTTACTGCGAGGATGTAGATGAAGGAAAAGCTATAAGAGTTTATTGTGTTTGTGTAAGGTGCTGGAGTATGGTGGTAATAATGATATTGAGTGGCTAACCAGGGAGAGTAGGTATATCTGAATGAGGCGAAGGCTCTGAAAGACTGAGGGAGGAATAACTGTTCTGTTGTAGAAAATGTGATGGCAATTATAAGAATTATATAGGTATAACTTAGGTTGCCATCTTGGAAGATGCATGGCAGAATTTTTTTTTTGGGGGGGGGGGGGTCAAAAAGAGGGTTGATTGATTAACTGATTTAAGGTTTTCAGGCATCCTGACATCTAAGGTCATTGACGCCGATATCATTTAGTTTATATATACAAAAAAATTAGAGAATATTCAATTAAAACCATAAAAGTTAAATGTCATTATAAAAGTTAGATAGTTTTCAGAAGACCTGCTTCTGAAATAAATCTAAAAATGCCACTTGCATAGTAGGACACATCATGTCCAAGAATCTTGGCAAGGATGAACCTGCCATCCTCACCTCGAGCCTCAAACGAATATCTATTCCTTAAGTTATTATAATTGGGGCATTGGGTCAACAAATGCCTTAATGTTAGAGGTACTAAACAGTCGTCACAATACGGTTGGTGTAGGCCCTTCTGCAGAAACTCGTGTGTCAACCGAGTGTGACCAACACGGAGACGACAAAGAGAAGTCTCCCATTTTCGGGGCATCATATTATACCTCCAAGGAGATATGACATTTGTTACTTCTCTCATTTTATTGCCATCTAGACTATCCCAGTGCTGTTGCCATTTATTACAAAACACAAAACAATTTCTTGATGTTAGGTAGGAAATCGTTACACGGAATGGGATACCTTCTTGGCAGCAACTCGGATGCAGCATTCTTTGCCAGTGAATCTGCGTTCTCATTCCCAGACACACCTACATGTGCTGGAACCCAACAAAATCTAACCATTAAACCTCTCCGTCCAATAATAAAAAGCCATTCTAAAATCTTTAAAACTAGAGGGTTCACAGAATTAAAAACTTCTAAAGCTTGAAGGACACTCCTTGCATCAATAAAAATTGTAAAATTACAATCCTTCTCCAACGCTATTTTCTCAATAGCGGTTAATATGCCATACAGTTCGGCAGTAAATATGGAAGCTGTTAGAGGAAGTGCACCTCTACAATTAAAACCATTACTATGTACTCCAAATCCAACGCCAGCATCAGATTTGGAGCCATCAGTATATATAAAAGTCGATCCTCTATGTTCTTCAACATGTTCCATAAAAAGAGACCTGGCTTCTAGGTCAGTCATATTCTTCTTAACACCAATAAAGTATTTACAAAAAGATATCTCTGGTAATTTCCATGGAGGGACAAAAAGAGGGACTAATATGGGAAGATCATAGCTGATCTAGGTAGTAGGTTGGCTGGGGCTCCACCCACCTGTTGAGATACCATCGCTATAGTATTACTGGGTCCTTTAACTAACCACACACTATAACCTTTTATCTCTAACTCTGGCTTATTCTTTCCATATTCTCCTCTATCTTCATACGCGTGAAAGCACTGAGATTACCAAACAATTCTTTACTCAAGGGGTTAATTACTGCACTCTAATTTTTCAGTGTCTACTTATCTCTAGGTAATGGTAGAAGAGACACTATATGGTGCACAGCTCTTCTAGGAGAAGGACACTCCAAAATCAGACTTTTATTCCCTAGTATTGGGTAGTACCATAGCCTCTGTACCATGGTCTTCGACTGTTTTAGGGTAGAGTTCTCTTGCTTGAGGGTACACTCTGGTAAACGCTATCTGATTTCTTTTCCTCTTGTTTTTTTTTTTTTTTTTTAAGTTTTTAAAGTTTATCTATGAAAAATCTATTTTAATGTACAGCAGTTACTGTTCTAAACATATCTTATTTTAATTGCTTATTACTTCTTTTATAGTATATTTATTTCCTTATTTTCTTTCCTCACTGGGCTATTTTTCCATGTTGGATCCCTTGGGCTTATATCGTCCAGCTTTTCCAGCTAGGGTTGTAGCTTACCTTAGCTAATAATAATAATAATAATAATAATAATAATAATAATAATAATAGAGAAGCAGTTGTGAGCAAAGTTTGTGAAGGTAAAGGGAAAAAGTTGTGTTTGGCATACTTAACCCTAGAAAAACTTGATAAAGAATTCTCATGTTGTAATGCTATATGTGGTAAGTTGCCTGAAATACTAAGATAATGACAAATAAAACGTACGCGTGAATATGTAAGCAGAACAGTGAGTGAGTGACTTGGGTGTTACATGTGGATATGAAAAAAATTACTTTATGGGTAAAAGATGTAAGAAGACAGAGAACAGACAGTAATGGAATATGAATATTGAATTATGAATGGATAATAGGAGGTTTAATGTTTTTAGATCACACTATGCTGATTGGAAACAGTAGAGAGTAACAGCAGAAAGAATTCAAATAATTAATGTAAGGGTTAATGTTAATAATAATATGATTCTGATGATAAATGGAGACCAAGAAGACGGAGCATTGAATGTCAATATGGACGGTAGAAGAATAGTGGTGTTCGATTATGAGAATTATTGAAATATATTGGATGGTGGCAGGATGAGTAAAGACATGCATTACAGAGTAGCAACATGAGATATCATTACCCATCTCGTACAGGGAAAATATATTTATCATGAGAGCTGTGGCACTTTAAACATTTACAAACTAAACAGAAAGTACCAACAGTAGGAAGGAGTAAACATATACATTTTACAAATTGTAATACTTTCAACAATTTTAAAACAAAAAATTGCTATACAGGAGAAGCATTCATTTTGCAAACTGCAACTTTCGACAACTTATAACTAACGAAAAAATGTTAGGGAGAAACACTTTAATTTTGCAAGCTGATACTGTCGACAACTTTACGACTAGAAAAATTTGGGAAATATAAAATAATTATATTAAAAACTGTACTATTTTTTTCTTATGTTAAATAAATTGAAAATTTAATGAAGCAAGACAGGCAGACGACCGCCCATATAACCCGTATCTCCTTTTAAGGTATCAGGCCCGAAAAGGAGGGTCAACAAAGGCATCAAGTCTAATATCTATGTCGCCTATCAACGTCTCTTCCCCTTTTTCTCTCTTGGCCAACGGGGCTCGCCTTCCATCAAAATTAACTCGCTCCTTGATATAAGCTTCCTTGTCTACTGGTAAAACAGATTCCCTTACAAAGGCAATTACTTTGAAAGATGCAGGTTCTATGAAATGTATCAGAATGGCAAAACAAAAATGATATATTTAAAAGGGTGGACTTTTAACCAGAAAAAAAAATCAATTAATTATTAAGTTGAGAGTTATTACTCAGAGTTTACGGAAATGAATACAAACTTACCATAAAACAATCTCTCTCTCTCTCTCTCTCTCTCTCTCTCTCTCTCTCTCTCTCTCTCTCTCTCTCTCTCTCTCTCTCTCTCTCTCTCTCTCAAAGGTAAGGTCAACCCCTCAGGCTGATGCGTATCACAGTAAGCAGCAACGAGGAACTCTATCTGCCTCATTCCTGTTTTCCTGAAGCTAAACTATCTAATTTATCATTCAGGTCCTGCGAACTTGAGAATCTTTTACTTCACATTGATGCTTGGAGATTAACTTTTTTTTTTTTTTTTGGGGGGGGGGGCCTTTTCGTTTATGTGCAACTAGCTAATTTTTTTAAATCCTTTGGTGTCTGGTTAACTAAAAGAGGTTCATTTTGTACTTGTTGGAGAATTGATAATGCTACTCGAGCAGGTAAATGTGTATGGGGTAGCTGTAATCCTGCCAATTACCACTCAGGGAACTTGTCTAAATACATGATATGCTGAAACCAATCACTTACTTACGAGTTTGCTGTTTAGATCCCGAAAATATAACGGTTCGCAAAATGTATAAGTTTCTCCTTTGTGATTTTTTTTTATTTCAAAATCCTCGAATGTATTACAGTTCGAAATAATATATATATCACCTCCTTATCAGAAATACCTTGATAATTAATTTCAAACAGAACAGATGACAGTTGAAAGTTGCAGACTTTTATGATATGTAATTTTTAACTACGAGATTGTAGAGTAACTGTTGATAGATATAAATAGTGGCTAATGGAATTTGATCTCCGGTGTTCCCAAGATTTGGATTTATAAAAATGGGTATTATAGCCTGGCTCATGAGCTACACTATGAAGGAAAACTTGAATGAGGATGGACAGCAAATTGGAAGAATAATAAAGGGAAGCGAGGTCAAGTAGAAAAATCAAAATCAAGTGCAGCTAGGGGTCGAAGGAACGGTGAATGACCCTAGAATTCAGCAGTACACCTCGAGAGGCGCCCTGGCGGCACTAACCCCAAACGGGACCGGTGTTCCTAAGTGAAGTGTTCTTGACCCTTCATTTTTTAAGACCCTTAAGTGAAGTGTTCTTGACCCTTCATTTTTTAGACCCCTAAGTGAAGTGTTTTGGACACTTCATTTTTTATACCCTTAAGTGAAGTGTTCTTGACCCTTCATTTTTTTATACCCTTAAGTGAAGTGTTCTTGACCCTTCATTTTTTTTATACCCTATACATATAGGTGATTTAGCCTTGAGGAAAAAAAACTATTTTTGCTAATGGAAATGAGAATATCTTTGCAAGTGTCTAAAACCAGTGGTTGCTGGATCTTTTAATAGCAGTCTACTAAAATTAATGCATAGTTCAGATAATGGGGATAGAGTAAAACTAAATCTTCAAAAGCTCAATTATTAGCATGCCTAGGAAACTGAATCCTACCCTCTCACTGACAATGATTCTTTAAATAAACACAGCTCATTTAAAAGTCTTTGTGTAATTCTTAATTAAAAATTTGCTGACGATTTTTTCGAAAAACAATTATTCGAAAGACAATTGTTCGAAAATAAAAACATTTCGAAAACCAATCATTCGTAAACAATTGTTCAAATTTGCAATTGATCGAATTACAAGGTATTCGAATAAGCAATTTTTTCGAAATTAATATTGTTCGAATCGATGAGTTACAGCGACTTGATGATTAAGAGTAAGAATTTATTATTTTTGCGGTTTATAAGCGAATGAGTAGTTATATGAGAAACCACCCAATTGCATTGTTTGCCTATTAAATACATTTATAAAAAATTAACCGTAAACAAATCCCGCTTTTAAAAATAAACATTAATAATCGAATGAGTCGTTAAATGAGAAACAACTCAATTGTATTTTTTTTCTTAAATACATTTATAAAATGAAATAAAAATAAAAATGAGCCGTAAACAAATCCCTCTTTGGAAAATAAACATTAAAATTCTCATTGTTATTTTGGACGTTTTCCTATAATGGCTGAGTACGTTAAAAGGAAAGCCCATGTTACTAGTGAACGGGCATTAATTGTTAAAGACAAGCAAATACAAGATAAAACATGGAAGTGCCATAAATTTTCAAGTTACTGTAAATATCATGCTATCTCTAAAGAAGATAAACATTCAGGTAATCCAGCTGAAATAGAAGTGCGAAAATTTATGGAAAAAGTTAAAGAGGCCGCAAAAGGTACAGCTGGCTTCATTGATTCGGGTACAATGACGTCTACTCCAGTTCCCGTGAAGTGTACCGGAATTAATGAAGCCAACTGTACACGTGACTCCCCTCATTATATCATTCCAAATGCATCTAAGGATATTAGTGAATCTGGAGATCAAGGATTGTCAATTGTAAAAAGTATTTTCCACACGCAAATATTGATGTTTTAACTTCGTGTCTGAATTTGTTCAGCGATGGTACACTTGACTTCATTAATTCCGGCACATTTCATGGTAAGCTAAGGAGACATCAGTGTATGGGAATTAATGAAGTCAACTGTACTTTCAAAACTGTCCCGACACTGTTTAAATAACTTTATAATATACATGAAACTTTTAAAAATTTAGTAGAACAGGAGTTATCTTCATCCGAATTACTTCCGGTGATAGATTTGAATATACGTGGCTTTGTCGACCAAGTAGACGAAATACTCGTCGTTCACCTTTGTTTGATATAAATATTTGGTCTTGCTTTGAAAGAGTTAAGAATAGTCTCCCAAAGACAAATAATTCGATTGAGGGTTGGCAACGAGCATTTTCTCACCCATCATTATGGAAATTCATCGACGCACTTGACAGATAACATACTGTCAATGAAATTGAAATTGCAAAATTAAATAGAGGTGAAGAATGTGAAAGAAGCACCCGAAAATATAAAGAAAGTGCAGGACGTCTCAAGAAACCAGTTGACAAGTTTGATGACTATCAAGACGAGATCAAGTATCTTCGTACAGTAGTCCATAACCTAAGGATGTAATAAAATGTCTGATTTCCTTTTTTATATAAGTATTGATTTCTAACTGCATTTAAAATGTTTTTTTTTTATTTGACATAAATTTGCTGATATGAAAATTAAACTTTAATAAATTTAAAATATTCGTTAATTAATATTAATCATGTTCTCCTTATGGTTAAGTAAAGTATGAAATGGATTCAAACAGCATAAATTTCGAAAAATTGCTTATTCGAATATCTTGTAATTCGATCAATTGTAAATTCGAACAAACACACATTCGAACAACTGCTCTCGAATAATTGGTTTTCGAAAAACTTTTTCAAACAATTGTCTTTCGAAAAATCGTCCGCACACTAAGAGTAACATATCTGAACTGCATCTTCTTTAATTACACAAAAATGTGCGTCGAGATGTCTCTCATAATCTGGGAGGAGGGATCTGTTTATTCTGTTGGAATAGAATTTTAATTTGTTTATCCTTACTTTTTTGGATTGGATTTATGAATAAAGCTCTGCGTCAAGGCTGGGAAGGCCATTTAGCACTAAAGGTTGGACAAGAAAATGGAAGAACAGAAGCGGAAATGGAGTATCGTAAACCCGCCCCCCCCCTCCCCCACCCAATGAGATGACACATTTTGAACTATGCTTCCCAACCTAGTTTTGAGAACCTGACTCCCATCCCGAACAGCTTTATGAAATCTTAAGGTCTACTGAATTCCCTAAGCTTGAAATGGATATCAATCTCTAGCAACTTCGCTCAATTACCTAATTATACTGGCCAGGAGGATAGTAGGTTGTTGTGGCCTGATTGGTAGCGTCTCTGTCTGGTGTTTGCCAGACGGGGGTTCGAGTCCCGCTCAGACTCGTTAGCGCCATTATCGTCTGCAACCTTACCATCCTTGTGAGCTAAGGTCGGGGGGTTTGGGGGAGCCTATAAGTCTATCTGTTGAGTCATCAGCAGCCACTACCTGGCCCTCCCAGGTCCTAACTTGGGTGGAGAGGAGGCTTGGGCGCTGATCATATAATATATGGTCAGTCTCTAGGCCATTATCCTGATTGCTAGGGCAATGTCACTGTCCCTTGCCTCTGCCATTCATGAGCGACCTTTAACGCGTTCGCCTGACATTGCACTGCAGAAGTTGCATCCCAGCCACGGACCGTGAGTTTATGCTGTTTTCTGGGAAGGTTACTGCCGTGGTTTGGCAACACAAAGGAGGGACGGAGCTGGGTTAGGCCGGCTGACGTTCTGGTGAGTGTGTCTTAAGGTGATACTGGAACTGAAACCAGGCACATTTTATTTAAAAGTTTATATCATTCTGGAAGGGATTTCAGAAGATTTTCATACTAATTCCGGTGGATATTTCCTGACATCACCTTTTGATAAGTAATCAGAAAATGGCGATGGTCAATTATACGCTAATTATGGGAGCATTTCGGTCTCCCCTTAATCCTTAAATGATCAACTTTCAAATCCCAAAGTAGTTTCTTCTTTTTATCTTGAGAATAAAGATCAAAGTGTTTTCAGTGGAAATCAGATCCTAAATAGTGTATGGCCCTTAAAATGTAAATGTAATCTTACATCATCTTTCATTTCATAGTCCCATAATCAATACAAAAAAAATATCTTATCGTAATTTAACATTACCCAAGTGGATTTAAATCATAAATGAGATTCATGCAAGGATATTCTCAAGTGTTCTCAATAATTCAAGCACAGATTACGAAACATCTATTTCTGCAAGTTTGCATAGCAATCACGTTCAAGGTCAGTATTCCCTCATCACTGATTCATATTCACATCACCAGATAATCTCCAGAGTATTTAAACTAATTTTCGTTATCCCTGAGAATTCAAATCATGTGCAATTAAACACATCCTACGTTTGGCTGAAACGCAAGATTGTTCCTTTGCTATATAAAAAAATAATAGCATTAAAGCTAAATTTGTTTCACTGAAGCACGAATTCCACATCTCGCTAAAACCAGTACCTTAAAATAATATAGTAAACTAGAAAGGCAGCATTTGTCAAGCAATACAGCATATTTCACTCCACCTCCTTCCCCATGCAACCATGGACTGGCCCATATTAATCTTTTTCAGAAATGAATCCCCGATAAATTTACCATTACAACATCACCCTACTCCCAATACACATTTTTAGTTAAAAAATGGTTTATATAAAAATTGTGAGTAACGTTCGGTGGGTATATATTATAGTAATTTCTATACCAAATTTTAGGTCATATGGTTTAAATAGCAGGGCATGGGAACAAAAACTGCATATTTTTTGTCAAAAAATAAATGAAAATCGCTAAAATTAATCATTTTGAGGTGTTGTATACGAAAAACGTGTATTTCATCCTGTGGATATATATCCTAGGTACTATCATACGATATTTCAGGTCATTTGGTGTAAATAAGATGGCACAGGGGCCGAAAATGTACATTTGTGGTCTTTAAAAAAAAAAAAAAAAAAAAAAAAATTTACCATTTTGGAGAACCGTTTGCCGAAAATGTAGATGACTTCCTATTGGTATTTACCTAAGGCACCTCCGTACCAAATTTCAGGTCATTCGGTTACAATACCAAGGCATGGAAGATCAAAAAGAAAAAAAAAATTTAAAGGTATGTATGAAAAAAAAAATGAAAACGCACTTGACCTTTGTGCCCAATTTCAGGTCATTTGGTCCCTAAATGTCTGAAATGATTCGATTTAAAGATTTCACAGAAGAAACATCAAGAAAAACAATAAATTTCCCTCCTATGGCGGTAAATGTAATAAATTACTCACTAAAATAATAATATATGAGCCATATTTACTTATAAATTAACTGCAAGCTTACAAATAATTTATATATTAAGTAAATATATTACATACTAACCTTATCTACTTTTATCTACAATGAATGAAAATAAATGGATTTTATACCAGCCATATTCAATTTAACCTTATCGTATCTTAATCCTCTGACACCCACGGGATGTACAGGGCCTCAATAAATTCACGTCATATGACTCTTTCCTGTGCCCTATCTCAACCCTTTTCTCAGACCCAACCACCCTCTGCATTGTCATAAGCCACGTTTCTCTTAATCTACCACGTCCTCTCCTGTCTAGCACCTTCCATTCAGGTACATTCTCGACTAACTCATCTTCCCTTTTTGAAATAAACCCCATCCACTTCCATCATGATAATCTAACTACATAATTCACATATGACACCCCTGCTACCATGCAAATTACCATGTTAGTTATATTTATTAACTACAGGTTAATCATATATAACATACTAACCAACAATATTTTTACCTCAACTGCAGGACAATACAAAATATATAATACTAGTGAACGCAACCAGTCAAAATGACTTAAATATCTAAATAGATATACACACATACACAGACAGATTCAAACCTTCCCCTTTCCTAACTATCACACGGCAGTTTGTGAAATTTACGGGAGATTGTGCTTTCCTTGCGATTGCTGCTCAGCGTGACAGGAAATAAATAAATAAATAAATAAATAAATACACACACACACACACACACACACACATATATATATATATATATATATATATATATATATATATATATATATATATAGTCAAACCCTTTGTTTATTATATAGGAGAGATACCAAGCACACATATTTTTAAGTTAACTACCGGCTAATGATTAAGTAAATTACATACTACCCATACTTATTTATACACAAAATGCTGGGTCATAAATAATATATCAACCACGTTTACTTTTAACTTAGCTTAAGCGCAAGATCAAAATTTAAAAAAGAAATAAATCAATTTAAATAAAAAGCAGCATAGAAAGTACCTGCCATCAACGAAAGTATTTCTTTAAAAAATCTGAATTCAGTTCCCTGGTCGAGCGTTTGCATCAGGGAAGAGGGCCAGCAAGACCCTAGAAAGAGAATCCTCTTAAATACGATATCCCCTCTCAAAACAGATCCCACTTTTACTTCCTCTTCCAAGTTCCAGTTTCCTATTCGGTTCACAAGTTCAAAACAAGTGTTCTTTTTTTTTTTCTTTTTTAATTTCGAAATTTTGTAGGTCTAAAGAAACTTCCTCAGATTCTTCCAGTTTTCCGGCGTTTGTTACTTTTTCAGTAACAGTTTTCTGGTGTTTGCTACTTTTTCAGTAACAATTTTCTGATGCTTGTTACCTTTTCAGTAACAGTTTTCTGGCGTTTGCTACCTTTTCAGTAACAGTTTTCTGGCGTTTGCTACCTTTTCAGTAACAGTTTTCTGGCGTTTGCTACCTTTTCAGTAACAGTTTTCTGGCGTTTGCTACCTTTTCAGTAACAGTTTTCTGGCGTTTGCTACCTTTTCAGTAACAGTTTTCTGACGTTCGTTATCTTTTCAGTAACATATTTTAGGTGTTTTTACGTTTTCATTAACAGGTTTTTGACGTTTGTTACCTTTTCAGTAACAGGTTTCTGTCGTTTGTTACCTTTTCAGTAACAGATTTCTCTCGTTTGTTACCTTTTCAGTAACAAGTTTCTGTCGTTTGTTACCTTTTCAATAACAGGTTTCTGGCATTTGTTACCTTTTCAGTAACAGGTTTCTGGCGTTTGTTACCTTTTCACTTACAGGCTTCTGGCGTTTATTACTTTCTCAGTTACAGGTTTCTGATGTTTGTTACCTTTTCAGTAACAGGTTTCTGGCATTTGTTATCCTTTTGGTAACAGGATTCTGGCGTTTGTTACATTTTCAGTAACAGGTTCCTGGCATTTGTTACCTTTTCAGTAACAGGGTTCTGGCAATTGTTACCTTTTCAGTAACAGGGTTCTGACGATTGTTACCTTTTCAGTAACAGGGTTCTGGCGATTGTTACCTTTTCAGTAACAGGTTTCTATCGTTTGTTACCTTTTTGGTTAACAGGTTTCTGACTTTTGTTACCTTTTCGTTATTCAAACTGGGACATTCAGCAAAAAAAGCATTTCTTTGTCTATTCAAAACTTTTTCCTTCCATTTCCTCCTGCCTTTGCATATCTCTGAGCACTTTACACATCCTTTATGTAACAAATTCAACTTTTGTCTGCCCGTTTCTCCAAGACACAAAAGGATTTTCCTCCTCCTTCTCCTTACCTTTAAATATCCGTCATCCGAAAGGTTCTTACCGGACCAACCAAACATTTCCTGGTCTAAATTCCCCTGTCACTTATCTCCCTCCCACCTTCCCTCACTCGTCCTTATCTTCCTCCATCCTTCACTCGACCCTCCCTCCAATCACAGTCCCCCGCCCTTTCCCCTTCTCCCATTCCCTCACCCATACAACTCTCCATTTACGGTTATCACGTGATGAATATCAGGGAGCTTTGTACGGTACGACGTCAGAAAATGTGGTGCAATAACCACTGGCCACGAACGCTTTCCTCCATCATCCGGATAATCGTTCTCGGCCAAAGTCATTCAACAATTTTTTCCCTGCTAGGGAATAAAAGAAAAATATCCGGCCCTGTGAATTTGGTGTGCGAATCATTTCAAAAAGGTTGAAATGCTCTTATGTTTTATACAAAAAACCGGTACCTTTTCCTCTTATATATAAATACAAAATATTACACTACATGGTACGAAAACTACCTCACTACTTTTATTGACTAAGGTTAAAGAATTTATTCCTCCTGTCCATTCATCTTTATATTACGTCAAAGCAAAGTGTTTAAAGAACAAGTCAATATAAGCAAAAATTACATTTATAAAACGAGTGTGTTTTAAAGATGACGTGACCTGACAATAATGTAAACACATGGCCGAAAGATTAACATCACTCCTAATAATAAAAGAAAAATTCATGGCATTTTATCATTTTGAAATATAAGCTAGCCTGCACTATTATTATTATTATTTATTATTATTATTATTATTATTATTATTATTATTATTATTATTATTATTACAAGCCAAGCTATAGAAATTGAACAACATGAAGTACATTCACACCAGTTTAGCCTAAGCATAATCTTCCCTAAGATTTCCATTCTTCTTCCATTTCCTTTCCGCCCCTTTATCTCACACGCGGTGTGCCATGTTAAACAAAGTATTTTCGATGCCAGCAAATTGGCCAATGCATTTGCTCTTTTCAACAGAGAATCGCCCGACTATTTTCCACAACGCAGCTGGCATTCGAGAAAAATGCGCCTAATGCAAAAAAGGGAAGAGCTGACGTAACGATGATCATGATGATGGATCATGGTTGTTTCATTTATATTCCGAATAAAGCGAATTGAATACAATTTAAAGGAATCGTACTTAGTGTTGTGGTAGCCTGTTGGAAACGTCCTTGTCTCGCGATCTGCTGGACTAGGGTTCGAGACCCGCTCAAGCTCGATAGTTTCTAGTGGTGTCTGCATCCTCAACCTCCTTTTGAGTAGGGGATGGGGGTTTTTGGGGAGCCTATAGGTCTACCTGTTTAGTCATCACCAATCATTACTTGGCCCTCGCCAGTCTCAGCTTGGGAGGAGAGGGGGGGTTTGATAACAGTCTCTAGGGCATTCCTGCTTGGGCATTATCACAGTCACGTGCTTCTGCCATTCATGAGTGAACTTTAAAACAACACAAGTACTAAGGTACTTTGAGCATTCAGCGTGTTAAAGTGTGTATGTTTCTCTATATACCACAATACGGTTGGGCCTAGAGGAAATGATTTACTCGTAGACGGCACATGGGAGACAGTGAAGATGTGGAAGAGGGAAAGGCATTACTGTAGATATTTCATCACGAAACGACTTGCAGAGAATCAAAAAGTTAATGCCTGGCAGACATTATGGTCACGTGCCCGTGTGAAAGAATTTAGCTTACATTTGCTAACCCCAAGTTTCACTTCTGGCCTACCACCCACCAGTTCATTCAGCTAAGAGCATGGGACTACCAACCTCACCCTTGAACAAATGGAATGAAAGCGAAAGGCTTTATGCAAGTCAGACATCACCCCTTACAAAGAAAAAGAAATATATATACATGCAGTATATACAGTATATATATATATATATATATATATATATATATATATATATATATATATATATATATATATATATATATATATATATAAAGATTATATATATATATATATATATATATATATATATAAAGATTATATATATATATATATATATATATATATATATATATATATAAGATATATATATATATATATATATATATATATAAAGATATATACATATATATATAAAGATATATATATATATATATATATATATATAAAGATATATACATATATATAAAGATATATATATATATATATATATACAGTATAATATATATATATATATATATATATATATATATATATATATATATATATATACACACACACATATAACAGTACCACACACGTTAAACAGATACATGAAGCAAAAGGAATACACACATAGGCATAGACAAGCGGACTTCGACATCAAGACAAACAATGGCAAGACCAATTCCTCAGGGAGTTGATTAATTAAAAGGAATTCAATGGAAACCTTGGTATCCGAGAGGGCATTCTTGTACCTAAGTGAATAAAAAAAACATGTAAACAAAACCTGTCCTTTCACTCTTTTTTCTTATAATTACGCGAGGTACTGATTTTTTTTTTTTAAATAATATATAATTGGGAGATTATTTAAGAGTTTCGTTACAAGAAATAAAATACAAAGTTGATAAGTGAACAGAAACTAAAAATCTAAACTGAAATCACAAAACTCTCTCAGAAAAGCAACAGCAGCAGTAAATGAAGCCGTTCTAGTCCACTGCAGGTCAAAGATATTAGATATTTCCTTAGTTATGTCTCGGGTTGAGCCATTTTCATCACAACGGTGGCCACTGTGGATTGGTGAAGATGGGAAACTATAGTCCATTTCTTTTAGCGAGGCATATTTACACCGACTCGCAGCGGTGCCCTTTTAGCTCGGAAAAGTTTCCTGATCGCTGATTGGTTGGACAAGATAATTCTAACCAATCAGCGATCAGGAAACTTTTCTGAGCTAAAAGGGCACCGCTGCGAGTCGGTGCAAATCTGCCTTGCTAAAAGAAATGGACTATAGTCTGATCGGTCAAAGCAAACCAACCTAGATACTACCAAGAGAGATATCGGGTCCTATGACTGGCCAGACAGTACGACATTAGATTCTTCTCTGGTTACGGCTCATTTTCCTTTTGCCCACACATACGCCGAATATTCTGGCCTGTTCTTTACGTATTCTCCTCTGTCCTCATACACCTGACGACACTGAGATTACCAAACAATTCTTCTTCGCTCAAGGGGTTAACTACTGTACTCTTAATAGTTTAGTGGCTACTTTCCTCCTGGTAAGGGTAGAGGCGACTTTAGCTGTGGTAAGCAGCTATTCTAGGAGAAGTACAGTACAAAATCAAAACATTGTTCTTTAATATTGGGTAGTGCCATAGCCTCTGTACCATGGTCTTCGACTGTCTTGGGTTACAGTTCTCTTGCACACTATTCTATATCATTTCTCTTTCTCTTGTTTTCCAAAGTTTTTATAGTTTATATATAAAAGATTTGTTTTAATGTTATTACTGTCCTTAAGGCGTTTTATTCAATTGTTCGTTGCTTCTCTCGTAGTTTATTTCTTTCCGCATTTCCTTTCCTCACTGGTCTATTTTCCCTGTTGTCGTCTTTGGGTTTACAGCATTCTGCTTTTCCAACTATGGTTGTAGCTTAGCAAGTAATAATAATAATAATAATAATAATAATAATAATAATAATGATGATGATGATGATGATGATGATGATGATGATGATGATGATGATGATGATGATGATGATAAAAATTAAAATAATAATAAAAAAATTATAATAATAATAATAATAATAATAATAATAATAATAATAATACAGCTTTACTGAGCATGACGATACACAACCCGTTTCACCACGTTAAGGTATCCCCATTTGAAAAAAGCAACTTTCCTATAAATAGGATGATTTTGTAATAAAAAAAAATCGGCCACCATTGAACAACTAAACCCCTTCCCCCAATTAGGTTCCTTCACCTCAAAAGTTACATTCCTATCTCACCCAAAATCTCATCACTGGTTGTCAGTCATCTTCAGTGTAATTTTCCGAAGATTCCAAGCAAAAAGTCTTGCGCAAGCCTCCTATCAAGCAATCGAACCAAACTCAAAACAAGACATCCTTGGCGGAAGGAAAAACTGAAGGAGGAAATTGTCACAGGTTCCTGCCCAGTTCCTTGTCTTATCTAACACTTTGATGGCTGAAATGTAAGTTAAAGCCAAAGGAAGAAAAACTAAGATACACTTATAACAAATAAAAAAAAAAAGAGAGAAAAGGTACGGATAAAGTGTTTAATCTTCACGTGCATAAGTATATCAACAATGAGGTTAACTAATCTAGTTACTTAATTTAGCTTAAATATTTAAAGACTAATAGAGGACTAATTAACATGGACAGTTGGACACATGTATTCCTGGTACACCCTGCTGTAAGGAAGTGCACCCAACCACACCCTTACTGCTCGGCTAGTTCCTTTGTTTATCTTAGTCAACAACCTCTTCCATCTTTCCCTACACTCCCTATTTGGTTACTCGCTGCGAAGTAAAGGCTTGTTCACACGATCGAGCATGCCTGACCGGCAAACAGTGATACCAGGCCACAATACTTAGTGAAAATGAGGGTTGATGACGTCAGAAGCGGGAAAACTTAAAGGCAAGGATGTGGAAACACTGTATGACGCCAGATCCCTGTCTGTAGTTTTCTCGCTTCTGACGTCATCAACCCTCATTCTTACTAACTATTGTGGTCTGGTATTACTGTTTGCCCGTCGGGCATGCTCGATCGTGTGGACAGGGCTTAAGGGTGTCACAGGGTGTATTTACTCAAGAGCATGGTATAGCAAGGACTCCTGTATCCAACTGTACCCTTCCATCCCCAATACGTGTGCCCATCCACGTAACCCGCAGTTGTTAATGGAATCCTTTCATCTCACTGGTCCATTCGACATTATTTTGCTTAGGATATTAATTTCGACCTCCTAGAAACACGCCAAAACCTCAAAATTCTGGCATACTTCTCAACCTCGACTACATACGTCACCGAGGATTTTAATTTAAAGTTCGTATTTGAGTAATTTATAATTCAAGATGCCTAAAATCCACCTAATCATCTTTTTATCTATCCCCTTCACTCAACACACCGGAAGTACTGTCTCGTCGCATTATAAGAGCTAATTTCAACAGTTTTCAACAATAAAACATAATAGAATATATCTTTAAATTTGTCACTAACATTGTAAATTCCGTTTTCAACTTGCTAACAATTTAAACAAATCTTTCAATTTGTAACCAACATTTCTACCCAAGTTTGGACTTCCTTCCACATTTCGTTTACCTTTATCCATATATCGCAACTTACTAAGATCCGGTTATCAGTTATCTTTTGCTGTTCTCAAATAAATATGACGTGAATCTTCAAAGAAATGCTCATGCGATAAGTATACACACGCAAATAACAATCTTAAACTGGAGCTTCCGAAAAGCACATTTTGTCGGTGAAAACTATCTCTATAACTAAATAATATTTTCCACAAAAAAGTCCTTAAAACTTTTAAATATTCCTTAATTTTGTAGCTTATTTGCCACTAAAAATCGTTTTACTTTCATTAATTCAAAGGACGAATGCCTATCCTCTCAAAAATCATCATTACTAAAGCGTTTGAAGTTTTCCTTCAAATAGGCTACTGTCAAGTATTAATATATAAACCTGACAAATGAAATCTAGAGCGAGATCTCACGACTAATATATTATAATTAACTTTGATTTCAATTCTGGAAATGCTTCAATAACACCATTTCAGTTGCCAATTACGGATAATAGACCTACCGGTATATATAGAACTTCTGTACAGGCGTCGTTAAAAAAACTGTAGCACAGAAGATCGAGACAACATCTTCCTATTGCTCAGGGGACGTTCCAACTCAGTCTACCATATATTCTTTTGCATACTTAACAGGGTCAACGGTGAGAGGGGGTGCCACCCCCCACCCCCACAAGCTGGACGAGAGCAATACTCACTTCCCGTGTACTATGATGTGTACAGATTAATACAACATATGGGTAGCCATTGAATTTTACTGTATAAAGACAGTTTTCTTTATGAGTATATTTAACACTAATGAGTTCTGATAAACACAAGTAGTGGTTTATTTCCCTCTAAATTGCCATTTCAACTCGGTTAGTATTCTTAATAAGTATACATTTTCAAAACACCTCTCACATCGCAATGTTGTCCCCACAAATTTACTCTTGGTTTTCCTACTCTATTACACATTTCCCCTCTCTCTGGCTTCTAATTCTTTGGCATTCAACGCTTCTTTGTAACTCCTTTCCTTTGCCAAAACACTTCATTGTATTGTTATCACTGAGACTTAGTGTTATTTTATCTTTAATTTTTCTCATCCCTCAAGATCACTGGTGCGTACTTGAAAGTTGTTTTCGGGAAACATAAATTTTACAGCATTCATTTTCACAACAGGAAACTCTTCTCTTGACCTACATTTCTCAGTCAACCTAGACACAATGACTTTGTTCTCTCCACTCTTAAGAGTCGCAGCACTCTCACCTTTGCAACAATTAATTATCATTCACTTCATGGGTAATGTCACCTTGGTTACTCAAAGCGGGGAGAGAGAGAGAGAGAGAGAGAGAGAGAGAGAGAGAGAGAGAGAGAGAGAGAGAGAGAGAGAGAGAGAGAAATAAAAAAGTTCATATGACAGTAAATTTAAAATTCTATGTTTATAACATCGTTTATACTTTTCAGGGGTGTTTATACTTTTCAGGGGTGTTTATACTTTTCAGGGGTGGTTGTGGCCTGTTGGTAAAGTCTGTCTAGTGATCGCCAGACTAGGATACGAGTTCCCCTCCTTCTCGTGAGTTCCTTTAGTGTCTACAACCTCACTATCCTTGTGAGCTAATTATGGGTGTTTTGTAGGAGCATATACTGTATATATACCTACTGAGTCATCAGCAGCCATTACCTGGCCCTCCCTGGTCCTAGCATGAGTGGAGAGGGGGCTTGTAATGATTGCCTTTAAACCCAGTCCTTCTTTTTCAGTATATGGAATGCCATCAGTTAAAAGTCACGGTTCCATCTGTATGAATGAAAAGCATAAAACCTGACTAAGTAGGTTTAGCTTGAAAACCTTATTAAAAACTGAATTCATAAGATTAGTACCAAATACATAAAAATTCAAGTCTTTAAAATCCTACATAGAACCCCCCTCCCCCAAAGGCTTAATGCCCCCCCCCCCCCCTCCAGCTAATGCCAATCTAATTTCTTCCCGATCAACATAAGAGGGCCAAGAGGTCACCAACAAAATGATATTTCCCACTGTCTTATCTAAACGGCGTCTCCCTTCTACACGTTAATACACTGTGAATAGTGAGGGTGATAATCATTTCACTGGCTCCATAACTAAGTCTTTATTCATGAGAGAAGCTTAGTCATTTAAGCCCAGTGCATATATAATTGATAGTTAAATATAACATCCGAAGAGGGATGAATGCATGAATGCATTATAGAATAAGGAATACGGCGAGCAGTCTATCCACGAGATACCTGGTGAAAACCAAGTGGGTAGCATATTTCGGTACCCCGTAGAAGGGGTGAGGGCGTGTAGCTGCTATTATTATTATTATTATTATTATTATTATTATTATTATTACTAGCTAAGTTAAAACCAAGTTGGGAAAGCAGAATGCTATATTCCCAAGGGCTCCAACGGGGAAAAATAGTTATTATTATTATTATTATTATTATTACTAGCTAAGTTAAAACCAAGCTGGAAAAGCAGAATGCTATATTTCCAAGGGCTCCAACGGGGAAAAATAGCCCAGTGAGGAAAGCAAATAAGGAGATAAATAAAAAAAAGAAATAATGAGTTCGTCTTCAGGCTCTCGGCAAGTAATTCTGGACGAAATTACTTCTTTCCTACTACGACGCCTCACTGTCTAATAACTGCCAGGTATCTATCTGCATAATTTAATCAATAGTCACATTTATTTTTACTAAATAAATATAAATTTACCATAGGAAATAGATTAGAGCATTACTATTAGGCGACCGCACACGCATATATACGCAGTATGTAACACACACACATTATATATTATATATATATATATATATATATATATATATATATATATATATATATATATATATATATATATATATAATATAATATAATATAATTACAGGCTATGCTGTAACCCTAGTTGGAAAAGCAAGATGTTATAATCCCAAAGGCTCCAACAGGGATAAATATATTCATATAAGACACAAATGCCTCCTATATATAAAATTCTCTCTGGCTAAAGATCAGAGACCAAAGGGAAAATTCCTTTTTTGATAAATTCTGTTCTGCCATGGATTCGAACTCTGGTCAAGTCGAAACTGAGGTTATAACCTCTTTATCACCATGCCGACTGTAACCTCAGTATAAGTTTATATGCATAAATATTTATGTATGTATATTATATATACTGTATATTATTATTATTACTATCCAAGCTACAACCCTAGTTGGAAAAGCAAGATGCTATAATCCCAGGGGCTCCAACAGGGAAAAATAGCCCAGTGAGGAAAGGAAATAAGGAAATAAATAAATGAAGAGAACAAATTAACAATAAATCATTCTAAAATAAGTAACAACGTCAAAACAGACATGTCATATATAAACTATTAACAACATCAACAACAAATATGTCATAAATAAACTATAAAAAGACTCATGTCCGCCTGCTCAACAAAAAAGCATTTGCTCCAACTTTGAACTTTTGAAGTTCTACTGATTCAACCACCCGATTAGGAAGATCATTCCACAACTTGGTAACAGCTGGAATAAAACTTCTAGAATACTGTGTAGTATTGAGCCTCGTAATGGAGAAGGCCTGGCTATTAGAATTAACTGCCTGCCTAGTATTACGAACAGGATAGAATTGTCCAGGGAGATCTGAATGTAAAGGATGGTCAGAGTTATGAAAAATCTTATGCAACATGCATAATGAACTAATTGAACGACGGTGCCAGAGATTAATATCTAGATCAGGAATAAGAAATTTAATAGACCGTAAGTTTCTGTCCAACAAATTAAGATGAGAATCAGCTGCTGAACACCAGACAGGAGAACAATACTCAAAACAAGGTAGAATGAAAGAATTAAAACACTTCTTCAGAATAGATTGATCACCGAAAATCTTGAAATACTTTCTCAATAAGCCTATTTTTTTTTACAATTGAAGAAGACACAGACCTTATATGTTTCTCAAAAGTAAATTTACTGTCGAGAATCACACCTAAAATTTTGAAAGAGTCATACATATTTAAAGAAACATTATCAATACTGAGATCCGGATGTTGAGGAGCCACCGTCCTTGACCTACTTACAATCATACTTTGAGTTTTGTTAGTATTCAACTTCATACCCCATAATTTGCACCATGCACTACTTCTAGCTAAATCTCTATTAAGGGATTCACCAACCCTAGATCTACATTCAGGGGATGGAATTGATGCAAAGAGAGTAGCATCATCTGCATATGCAACAAGCTTGTTTTCTAGGCCAAACCACATGTCATGTGTATATAGTATGAAAAGTAATGGGCCAAGAACACTACCCTGTGGAACACCGGATATCACATTCCTATAATCACTTTGGTGCCCATCAACAACAACTCTTTGAGATCTATTACTTAAAAAATCAATAATAATGCTAAGAAACGACCCACCCACTCCCAACTGTTTCAGTTTGAATGTACAGTATGTATATTATATATACATATATATATATGTATGTATATATATATATATATATATATATATATACACATACATACACATGTATGCATGAATATGCATACAGTTTTATTTCCTATCCCAGAAATTCTAATATATATATATATATATATATATATATATATATATATATATATATATGTATATATATATATACACATGTATATACATGTGTATATATATATATATATATATATATATATATATATATATATATTCATATACAGCCTTAGAACATAAGCTAGTTACAACGCAAAGAGCTATGAAAGGAATAATGATTTGAACAACACTAAGAGACAGAAAAAAAGAGCAACATGGATATGAGAGCAAACTAAAGTAGAGGCTCTTCTAACAAAATGTAAGAAAAAGAAATGAACGTGGGCAGGACATATAATGAGAATGGCAGACAATAGACAGATATTAAGAACAACAGAATGGGTCCTCAAGAGATTTCAAAAGAAGCAGGGGAAGGAAGAAAAGACAATGAATTGACGAACTAAGGAAGTTTGAGGGTGTGGACTGGCATAGAAAGACCATAAACAGACGCAAGTGGAAGGACATGTCTGAGGCCTTTGGGCTTATCGCATCCTGCTTTTCCAACTAGGATCATAGCTTAGACTGTAATAATAATAACAGGACAGAGGGAAGAATATCACTAAGGATTACTAATGAGGAATGATTGAAGAGAAGTAAGATATCGGTGATATTAACTATTTTATCATCGGGCGAATTTCCGGCTTTAACAAAGGCCTTGTATAAATATTACTCCTAGTATTTTTGACAAACGGTGGTCATCACTGATGGGTATCTATCTATTTTATACATAAATAAATATATATATATATATATATATATATATATATATATATATATATATATATATATATATATATATACACACACATATATATATATATATATATATATACACACACACACACATATATATATATATATATATATATATATATATATATACACACACACACATATATATATATAGTATGTACCTATACCTATATATTTGTAGAACCTAGGGAGAGCCGTGGGCGTATGCGAATTGTCATGCGCAAACTCCCAACCTGCAATTAGCAAACATTCGAACGCTTTGGAAAACGAAACCACTCATGATATACGAGGGTTCGCGGAGAACTCAGCGATGACGAGAATTAATGCCATTTTTTTTTTATTATTATTATGTATGATGCATCACAAGACCAAGCAAGCATGAGAGAAATCAAGCAAACTAAGAAAATATGAAAAAATAAAATGGGTGGGGTGCGCGCCCACACTCGCCACCACCCTCGTCCAGGGTTAAGTGAAAGGGGTCAGACACACCCAACATGGCGACTGGAAATAGACCTCCCTCTCCATCGTATACGTGTGTGTGTGTGCGTGTGTGTGTGCGTGCGTGTAAGTGCGTGAGCGCATATGTGCGTGTGCGTGAAGTCTTAAAGCTGAGTCGACAACTTATGGCCGGTATCACCTGTTTGCTGTTCCTCTCTCTCTCTCTCTCTCTCTCTCTCTCTCTCTCTCTCTCTCTCTCTCTCTCTCTCTCTCTCTCTAAGTGAATTACATAAATCAAATAACAAAAATTAAATAAATAATTTCTATCCAATACTACTTTTATTCTGCTGTTCAACAAAAATTCCTTCAATTGTCTTTGTCTTAACCCAGTTTCCTTGGTGTTTATCGATGGAACAAAATGCCAAAATATGAACAAAGCAAAATCGCCTAAGAAATAAGTATTAATAACTAATATAATTAAACTGGCCACGTTTTGGCTCTATAAAAACAAACGACTACTGCAAAATTGCAAAATCTTTCAATCTCTGTCCAAATGAATTTTTTGTCAATCTCAAATTGTGATTTCATTTCATGCACTTAATACTTTTAGATGTATTCTGTCAATGTAATTTACTTCCCTGAGGCCCTCAAATGTTGCCTCTGATCTGGTCGCTCCGAGTCGTTCTTTTATTTCTATTTTTTTTCTATTCATCGTAAAAATTAATCGCTTTTGAAGTCCACTTTGCGATCTCCTCTGTTCATTTCCAAGTTTTTGGCGAGGGTCTTTGTACGTCAGTTGCCTTTGCCATTTAGGTATTCAATGATAACTGAAAGCCCAGAAGAGCTCCTAGCCTGCTTCCCGGTATTATTTCATCAAAACTTTGTATAATTCCAAATATTAATACTTAGCAGCGCAGTTAGATTGCAGGTTATTTCAAGATACTAAACAGGGTGCTATAAAATGAAAGTGTATTTACATTCGCCAAAAACTTGATTAATAATATAGGTACATTTCAAATAAGGTACTTTCACTTAACTTCTGTTATGACAGACTTCTCGCCGCATTATTCAGTTCCTTGAGATCAGAATAAACAATGTCCATCATTACCATTCAATAAGTCTAAAATTGCAAAAGATTTTTTTCTTTAGAAAAACCAGTACAATCTACCATTACAAGCGGTGTCCTACATGTACCTGCTCAACACGCAGAGAATTCTGAAGACTGCTTTTCTGCGATCAAAAGGCTCAAAACTTATTCCATGAATCATATCGTCGATTACCTTTACGTCTTATTCTTTATTAGTTTCCATGCTACCCAGTTCCTTTCACTCTTGCTTCACTGATATGACATACTTTGTTCTATATTCTTTCACTCTTGCTTCACTGATATGACATACTTTGTTCTATATTCTTTCACTCTTGCTTCACTGATATGACATACTTTGTTCTATATTCTTTCACTCTTGCTTCACTGAAATGACATACTTTGTTCTAATTTCTTTCACTCTTGCTTCACTGATATGACATACTTTGTTCTATATTCTTTCACTCTTGCTTCACTGATATGACATACTTTGTTCTATTTTCTCGGTTGCATAAACTTTCATACTTTACACACAGTTTTATGTATTCTTTGGAGCCGGTCTTTATTTGGTTAAATACTAAATTGAAAAAAATATAAATAAATATCAACCGTATTTAACGATCTACATCCCTTCCTCCGGGTGTGTCCTGTGCTTAATATGAAATAAAATATATAAAATTACGAGTAAGATCTCCGTAATGCAGCAGAAATATAGCCGTAAGGCATGAGATCTTTCATGACCTTAGAAGGAAAACAAAATAAAAGATGCTTGTTGATATTTAACCGATCTACTCTGGAAAAATATTAAATGCTTCTTGCCACATTGTGATATCAGTTGAATTAGAGACAATGCCATTTAAGCAATTCATGACAATGGTTACATAGCAGATAAAGATTAAAAGCAATTGTAATATAAGGGAGATCTTGAGACGAGAATTAAAAGGCGACGTCTAGCAGTGTGGAACACATTTAAGAAGTTTTCTTTCTGATGAAAGCATTTCTATTTAATGTACTATTTTCCTTGCATCTCTCTCTCTCTCTCTCTCTCTCTCTCTCTCTCTCTCTCTCTCTCTCTCTCTCTCTCTCTCTCTCTCTCAAAATATTCTAAAGTTTAGTAATCAGTCTAACCCCTCCTTAATCATTTAATTGTTCAATTTTACTTTCTATATATTCTACCTCACAGCAGGGTTGTGGTAGCCTATTAGAAACGTCCCTGTCTCGCAATCTGAAGGACGGGGGATCGAGATACGCTCAAGCTATAGGTCTACCTGCTGAGTCATCAGCAGCCACTGTCTAGCCCTCCCAGGTACTAGCTTGATGGAAAGGGGACTTGGCCGTTGATCAAATGTACATAGGGTCAGTCTCTACGACATTGTCCTATCCTTACTTCTGCCATTCATGAGCAACCTTTAAACATGCACCATCTTTCATCCTCTACCATAATTAGTATATCAATCAACTACATAATTCCCATTTCTTTGTCTTTGAAACTTCCAATCATCCATTTTGCTAATGACATATTGGCCTACACTCAATTCTCTTTTAAGTTTTCCTTTCAAAAGTTTTATGTAGGCTATTTCAATTAGATGAAACTGCGTGGCTTTGATATCAGATGATGAAAAATATAATTTCTTTTGTAACCAGCAAGAGGAAATAAGTTTGAGCTCGATAACAAAGACAAAAAAATATAGCTATCATACATTATTAATAGTAGTGAATTTACTTTACCTTCATAACAAGACATAATTATCATAATGAAAAAGATTAAAATACTCTTTAAAAGTAAAATTAAAAGTTATTGATCTTTATTACGGTTTAGTCATATCATAACAACCCTTCACGAAAGGCTAAAATCACTGAATTACCTGGACGGGCTTAACAAACAACCTAATTTGTCCCGAATAATTTGAAACCCAAAAGCACTAAAACTCTTTTTCATCTATAAAAGCTTTTCAAAAACCTTGGAATCCTCCCATTCCATCAATCAATATCAAATCAGAACTGTCAATACCAAGGCTGGGGAACTATTTGACGATCGTTCTCCCAGTTAGGAAAAAAAAATATATACAATTGGAACGCTGATTCATAAGAAGAAATGACGAAACTAGCTAACAGAGGAGGAAAAACAAACATAATCAGCTAAAGAAATATTAGCGAATCTATCATTTCTATCAAACCATAATAGTACTTGACCAGGAGAGAATATATTTAACTAAGACTGAGCAACCACAATCATCGGCTTGCAAAGGTATTGGATTGTCAATAATAAGATTAGAGAGAGAGAGAGAGAGAGAGAGAGAGGAGAGAGAGAGAGAGAGGAGAGAGAGAGAGAGAGAGAGAGAGAGAGAGTACTTTTTTATGAAAACTATAACTAGAGAGAGAGAGAGAAACTACTTTTTTATGAAAACTATAACGAGAGAGAGAGAGAGAGAGAGAGAGAGGAGGAGAGAGGAGAGAGAGAGGAGAGAGAGAGAGAGAGAGGAGAGAGAGAGGAGAGAGAGAGAGAGAGAGAGAGAGTATTTGTTTTATGAAAACTTTAACTTGAGAGAGAGAGAGAGTATTTGTTTTATGAAAACTATAACTTGAGAGAGAGAGAGTGTACTTGTCTTATGAAAAACTAAGTAACTTGAGAGAGAGAGAGAGAGAGAGAGGAGAGAGAGAGGAGAGAGAGAGGAGAGAGAGAGAGAGAGTGTGTGTGTGTGTACTTGTTTTATGAAAACTAAGTAACTAGAGAGAGAGAGAGAGGAGAGAGAGAGAGAGAGAGAGAGAGAGAGAGAGAGAGAGAGAGAGAGAGTGAGTGTACTAATTTTATGAAAACTAAGTAACTTGAGAGAGAGAGAGAGAGAGAGAGAGAGAGAGAGAGAGAGAGAGAGAGAGAGAGAGAGTACTAATTTTATGAAAACTAAGTAACTTGAGAGAGAGAGAGAGAGAGAGAGAGAGAGAGAGAGAGAGAGAGAGAGAGAGTCCTTTATACATAAAATTTATATAACTTGGATTGGATTTATGAATTTGGCTCTAAAGACCGGTACTGAGGCCTGGGAGGCCATTCCACACCCATAAGCAACAAGAGAAAAACTCAAAAGTTATATGCAGTCAATGCTGATAGTTTTTACAATAAGACAAAAAAAGTTCATATGAAAAAAAGATGCTGATAAAAATTACCATTACGCTAAAACAATTTAATTCACATTTTTGCGGAACTTTTAAAAATAAACAATGCATGTCATAATATGCTTTTTTCTTTCTTTATTAAAATTATGTATTGTCCGTAATACAATCATTTTTTCTTCTGATGTCAAAATTACAAAGTTCCTGTGCAATAGGCATATCAACAATGTATTCAGTAAAATTGAGTAATACATTCACAATTAGTGGAATATACATTATTGTAAACTCTCAAACCATACTACATACAACAGTATGGACAAAAAACAAAGATGTATTTTATTAAAATGAGGAGATTTACCGGCCCATTATGTCAGGCTCGACTCTTACAAAACTCGCTCGATTAAATTCAGGACGAAAAAAATATTACTTATATTTATGCTAAAAAATAAACAAAATATATAACAAAATAAAGGTGTAAGTGGTGCGTTGCCTATATACTGAGAGCAGATTGTCAAAAGCTGAACGCCGAGCTCGGCCCTTTTTAAGGGGAGGGGAATTGTTTACAAGGGATTTTGAGATTAGCATGAACTAAATGCATGACAAATCTTATGGGACTGCCTGATTTTGTGCATAAGTCTAGTATCAAATTGTTTTGATATTCATTTATATATATTTAAAAAACAAATGATACCCTGTAAAATTGTCAAACCTAAAATCATACCACTAGTACATACCTATGTATATGGCCGAAATATACAGATATGCAATCGTCTGTAAAACCTATAATGAAATAAAAACAAAACTCCATGAAAAAATACCTAAGTAATCTATGTAAAAGCTTAGGATAAGATAAAGAGGAAGAAATAGTGGAAGGTATTTAAACTGAAATATTTCAAGAAATAGGTCACAGGTAGTTCAAAACAAAGAGCAAATTGAAGTTATTTCCTCTTTAAAAGAAAGAAGAAACTAAATACTCAATTAACTCAATAGCATCACCCAAGTTAGAAAGCAATAGAACACCTTAGTATCATACGAGGAATGAATCCGCTGTAGCTGAAGAGTACAAGATGGGAACTGTACCAACAGTGTGTCACACGATCGTACATAGTAACATTTTTTTTTTTTATATATATTATGCTTTGTATCTTCGCTCTCCCCTCGCACTGACAGGGACCTGAATAAACATGTCTGTTTTTCTCACCGTTAACTGTTAACAGAACCGGTTGTCGGTTGAACAGAAAACAGCCTGTTATATGTTATGGCCTTCTTGCCCGAAATTGATGTATATATAAGCCCATGTTCTGTAATAAAGTTACTCAGATGCTTTCATCCCACTTTTGAGTCACAACCTTCTTTCGGCCCGTCACATTGGTGACCCCGGAGTGACTGGCTCCTCCTGCCTTCCCCCCTAACCCCCCTCACTATTACTATGACGCCCTCAAAACATACCTTCTGCAGCAGTACTCGCCATCGCCAGCCGCCCATATAGCAAAGCTTTTTCAGCTCTCTCAACAACCGTTGAGGGAACAAAGGGCTTCGCTCACCCTCAGGGAAATGACCAGTATCGCTCGCCTGCAACCTGCGGCAGACGGCTCTCCTCGTGAGGTGAACCTACCGTTTACTCAAACTTGTACGCGCTGCCATGCCCTTATGAAGAGCCACTTCATGACCTTCAAGACCTCCATCAACGCCTCCACTCCTGACGAAGAGGACACCTATTCAACACCAACTGAAGCTGATGTGAATGCCGTAGGTGACACACGCCTATGAATGCCGTAAGACACACATGCCTATGAATGCCGTAGGAAACACACGCCTATGCCTATGAATGCTGTAGGACACACACGCCTATGAATGCTGTAGGACACACACGCCTATGAATGCCGTAGGATACACACGCCAATAAATCCCGTAGGATACACACGCCTATGAATGGCGTAGGACACACACGCCTACGAATGGCGTAGGACACACACGCCTTCCCCGTGACAAGCCGGAACGGTGACAAAGCCACCCATCATCCACCACTTGCTCGCGCCCCAACAAACGACTTCTACAGCCACTCACTGCCGCCCATCGGCCGCAGTTTTGCTACTACCACTCCAGATTTGGGGCTGCCGCGAAGAAATGTACAGTATGTAATTTTTAGAGGGGGAGCCATGTACCAACCGTGTGCCACACAATCGTACATAGTAACGACATTTCTTTTTTATGTATATATTATGTTTTGTATCTTCGCTCTCCCCTCGCACTGACAGGGACCTGAATAAACAAGTCTGTTTTTTCTCACTGTTAACTGTTAACAGAACCGGTTGTCGGTTGAACAGGAAACAGCCTGTTAAATGTTATGGCCTTCTTGCCCGAAATTGATGTATATATAAGTCAATGTTCAGTAATAAAGTTACTCTGTTGCTTTCATCCCGCTTTTGAGTCACAACGTTCTCTCGGCCCGTCACAGAACTGTAAGATCAGGAATATTTGGTAAATGATATAAGGATTGTGTCTTTGTTCGGCAAAATAGAAGGTAATGCCATTTTTACAAGACAAGGCAATACGCAGCATATGGGGATTTAAATAAATTGTGATGTATATAAAAACCCCTTACTATCCTACCCATTCCATCCTGCCTCACAGCTTCCAGAAGGCTAAAATCAATGGCTGCACCATCACTTGCACTTATTGCACAGCTTCTACAACGTTTACAACGCTTACAGAAGGGTAAAATCACAGGATACAAAACCACAACCACTCACTGCACAGCATCTCTAACGTTTACAACCCTTAAGGAAGGTTAAAATCACTGTCATATCTTTGCTCAGCCTCTATAACGTTTACATCGCTTCCAGAAGGGTAACATAACTGGGTACAAAACCACTTGCATGTACTGCACAGCCTCTAAAACGTCTTGGGACTCTTTCAGAAGGCTAAAATCAATTTACGTTGGCTGTTGATTTTTCCCGTTACAAGTATAACAGTGCAGTGGCAGGATGTGAAACAAAAGAACCGCCATGCGCTTTCGTGTTCTTTAAAAAATATTTCAATATACAATTAACCAAAAAAGGCATTAAATATAATTTTACATAATGACCAGGACGATAACACATTTGAAGAGAAAAGTTTATGTATTTGACAATGCCTTTATTTCTCTTTCAACCAATTGATAAAGCTTCTCCTATGAATCAAAATCCTAAAGACTCCCGTCTAACTGAAGCGCTTTCAATTTAACGCAGCAAAGCAGTATCTGTTACTTGCATATATATATATATGTATATGTATATATATATATATATATATATATATATATATATATATATATATATATATATATATATATATATATATATCATGAGAAGGACACACAATAGATAGACATTAAGAATAACAGAATGGGTCCCTAGAGATTGTACAAGAAGCATGGGGAAGGAAGAGAAGACGATGGATTGGCCAACTAAGAAAATTTACGGGTGTGGAATGGCACAGAAAGATCATAAACAGAACTAATAAAACAAAATCCAAGTGGGGCACACGAAAAAGTGCAAATACATCTCGTTTCCTCCATCACTACATGGAAAGAAAATCTTTAATAAGCAAAAGGTTAGTTTCTGCTTCATGGTCTTACCAAGAGAAGAGAAAACAGAGGTTCCCAGGAGCTCGCTTCATCCGGACATAAAAGCAAACACTATGAAGCTCCAGGTACAAATTGAAGAGAAAAAGAATAAAGTAAAAAAAGGGACAATCTGAAATAAAATTATAAAAGCCAATTAACATAAACGAACTGGCTTCTCCAACTGTTCGTTGGCATCCAAAAGAAGCTTTTAGGTCGAGTAGCTTTGCCAAGGGAGAAAAAGGGAGTTGGGAAAGAGATTAAGAAAGGCTGAAAACGAAAGTGTTCCTTAATCCTTAAACACACTGGAGGTCCATCGCTGGAACAATTCCTGGAACTGCCTAATAGCTATCGACCTCTTCGCCAGAAACTTGGCCCCCATCGAAAATGGATTAACAGATTGCAGTCCTAATAATAACCAGTCTTTTCTGGTCATAGAGGGAGAAAATGGAAATTAGAGTATCAAGAACTGATTAACTTCAATGGCATAATCGTGGAATTAACGATGATGGAGATTTAGGTGGCTAAAACGGATGTCATTATACAGATTCCTAAAGTGATAGAAAAACCATCCCTTTATTTCCTACCAGTTAAGGCGAACAACTATGAAAATCCTATTATTAATGTTGTTGTTTTGCAAGTCTAAACTTATAATGACAGTCTGATACAAAGCTTAGTCTGTTATACAAGGTGGGCCAAAAGTAGGGTTACAGTTATTTCGTTATCTTTTTCCCCTTCACAATAACGTTTTAGATATGAATTAAAAATAATACTGAATCCTTATTTTATGCTACTTACTCATGTCTTAAAACCATTATGTCAATATAATGTATGTAAATAAATGTCAGCAAATATTAAATGTTCAAGTGTTAACTGTAACCATACCTTTTCCCCATCCTGTATAATCAAATACAACTTTAAATTTTCCAATATACAGTTCATATAAACAGTTTGAAAGGACCAAATAAATCATATTATCACGCCATGCTACAATACAACAGGTAAAGCGGCCCTTGCTGAAAAAGATGGACAAGAATAAATTAAAGAAAGGGGGATACCTCATATGATAACAATTTGAACATGACTATATAAGAGGAGGTTATTCTGAAAGCTCAATTCCTATCATTTTGTATCTTTTTAGCGCGACAACAAAATCTTGGATGAAAACTCAACATCTATGAGACGCGTCAATGCTATTGGGTGTGTATTCCTTAAATGCAGTCCTTGCCATTATTCACTGAAAGAACGTTTCTCTTAAGTGAAATGCTTTAACATAAGTTCACAAGTTACTGAAATTTCATACAGAAATAAACTCGACTGAAGAGAAATGTACAAATTGATAGGTTTACTTTAGGTGAATTTATGAATTTATGCCATATATAAGCAGGCGCTGGGGCGAGGCATTCCGTCCTTATGTACAACTGGGGAAATCTCAACAGTTCACTATGAAGTAAAAGTAAAAATGAGTTAGACAGAAAGATGGAAGAAAGGAAATGGTTACGGAGGCAAGGTAGAAGGATATCAAGCAAGTGCAGCTAGGAACTGAAAGAACGCAGCAAAGACTTTGGTAATGCATACAGTGCAAAACGCAAGGTACACTGACGGTAATGCATATATGCGAAGACAAATTGACGATGAAGCAATGACACCAAACATGAATCTGCAGCATTTTGGATTGCACGATTAGGTGTTAAGGATGTTCAAGTCTCATGTAACAAAATACTGCAGCTTCAAGATAACTATTCTCTGGTGATTTTATGATTTTAGCTGTAATATCTGATAAAACCCCATTTATAAAATATATATAAATCGGGATAAAATACGGTTAAAATCCTGAAATAATTCTGGAAACTAACAAAGGAGATCCTATTGTGAATTTTTAAATATCTGACGTTTTGATTGAAAGTCATAGAATTACGTGACGGCAAAATGAACAACCCTAATTCCCTATGTAAAAATTGCATGTTAGCTCATCTTTTAACAATATCGAAAATGAGCTTAGCAAAGTCAGAAATTCCCTATGTAAAAATTGCATGTTAGCTCATCTTTTAACAATATCGAAAATGAGCTTAGCAAAGTCAGAAATTCCCTATGTAAAAATTGCATGTTAGCTCATCTTTTAACAATATCGAAAATGAGCTTAGCAAAGTCAGAAATTCCCTATGTAAAAATTGCATGTTAGCTCATCTTTTAACAATATCGAAAATGAGCTTAGCAAAGTCAGAAATTCCCTATGTAAAAATTGCATGTTAGCTCATCTTTTAACAATATCGAAAATGAGCTTAGCAAAGTCAGAAATTCCCTATGTAAAAATTGCATGTTAGCTCATCTTTTAACAATATCGAAAATGAGCTTAGCAAAGTCAGTGATACCACAGAATGAAATTTTAATTCATACAATATTGTAGAATATATGAAGATCGCAATTTTTTTTTTTTTTTTTTTTTTTTTTTTTTACACGAACTCTGCGCAACTTTGCATCAGTAGCTCAGTAGCACTTTCGGGAAACCCAAAGAACTCGTCGGAGCATCACAGGACATCAAAGAGTTGAGCAATGCTTTGAAAGCTTCAAAACCATAGAGTGTGCCATGGCGTCATCATAACCTTATGAGAGCGATCAAATGTCCTTGTGTGTGTAGTATTCAATTACCTTTGTCATCGAGCCCTGCTCTGAAGAGAGATGAGAAGTCTTCTTTTTTTTTCAACCTTTGTAACCCAAGACCTAAATCAAATATATCTAAATCTACTTGAATAGGAAGGAAAACCTACTCAGCTCGGTTGATGAAATAATTAAACATTCTTATTCTGCAAATAGCTCTTATGAAAAGAGACAAGTTCGGCCATACAACATTTATCATTAATTCTTAGCCTACCTTTTAAATAAAAATGGCATATTTCCATTAGAATAGTTGATAAACCACGACAAAAAATGTACACAAAATACTGAATATCCTTAGGGTATTTACAAATCAATGATTAGAAGTACTTCTGTTGTTATCAGTTCTTGCATAAATAACAAGCCCTTCTAACCTTTTTAGAGAGGGTTAACATTCCTTATTTTGAAATGTGGTGGATTTCCTACCTACACATGGGGAATATTTGATAGTCAAATTAATGAACAAACCAGTCCATATTTTCTTCTTTAGTAAAGCCCAGAACAAAATCTAACTGGAGAGGTTTGGTATTTGCATAAATATTTATTTCATACATGATGTTCATAAGCGTGCTATACGTAAGCAACACTGAATCTTCTTCTATTAACGTGTTTTTCCCATTCGTATGGGGTAAGCACGGTTGCCTTCTTTTTGAATGACTGTTTCAGTTTAAAGGTTTAAAGGTCGCTCATAAATGGCAGAGGCAAGGGACAGTGACATTGCCCTAGCAAGCAGGACAATGCCCTAGAGACTGACCATATTTTATATGATCAGCGCCCAAGCCCCCTCTCCATCCAAGCTAGGACCAGGGAGGGCCAGGCAAATGGCTGCTGATGACTCAACAGATAGACCTATAGGCTCCCCCAAACCCCCCAACCTTAGCTCACAAGGATGGTTAGGTTGCAGACACTAATGGTACTAACGAGACTGAGCGGGACTCGAACCCCCGACTGGCAAACACCAGGCAGAGACGTTACCAATCA
>NC_090748.1:81406467-81408967 GCF_036898095.1 Palaemon carinicauda | reverse complement strand
TGTTATTATATATCAAATATCTGTTTTTATGCTGTTAATGTTCTAAAAGAAATTCATTTTGATTTGTCATTACTTCTTATACCGTTTATTTATTTCGTTATTTCCTTTCCTCACTCGGCTATTTTTCCCTGTTGGAGCCCTTGGGTTTATAGCATCTTGCTTTTCCTACTAGGGTTGTAGCTTAGCTAATAATAATAATAATAATAATAATAATAATAATAATAATAAATGGTATAAACTCTTTGGAGATTAAGTTTGACCAAGTTAAGGGATTTCTATCCAGATATTTTCATTATTATCATAATTATTATTATTATTATTATTATTAGCCAAGCTACAACCTTGAATGGAAAAGCCGAACGCTACAAGCCCAAGGGCTTCAACAGGGAAAGCATCCCAGTTAAGTGAGGAAATAAGGAAATAGCACAAAGAAACTATATATATATATATATATATATATATATATATATATATATATATATATATATATATATATTTTATATATATATACATATATATATATATATATATATATATATATATATATATACACACACACACATATATATATATATATATATATATATATATACATATATATACACATGTATGATATATATATTAAAAGTAATGAATAAGAATTATAAAATATTTCAAGATCGGTAACAAAGCTAAAATAGATCACTGATATATAAACTAAAAATAAGACTTATGTCAACCTGTTCAACAGAAAAAAAAAAAGCTTTAAAAGTTCCAACGATTCCACCGCCCGATTAGGAAGACCATTCCACAATACGGTCACAGTTGGAATAAAACTTCTAGAATATTGTGTTGTATTGAGTCTACACAAGCTGTTAGTATTAGCCGTATAGGCCAACCTAATACTACGTACAGGATGGTGCAGTCTAGGGAGATCTGATTGCAATGGATCCCCTTGATTATGGAAAACCTTAAGCAAATTCCTGAAGAACTAAATGAACAACCATGCCAGAGATTAATATCTAGATCAGGAGTAAGATTTTTAACGGACCATAAGTTTCTATCTAAAAAAAACTCAGACGAGAGTCCCAGACAGGAGAACCCATGAAAGACATATCAAAGAAAAATTCGATATTAGATGGAAAAAAAAATTAACGTGGCTTGAAGGTGATGGAAATGGAAAAGATATGGGAAATGAATCATCAGATACAGCTTGAATAGGAAAAGAGGAACACTATAGTCCATTTCTTTTAGAGAGTCATATTTGCATCCACTCGCAACGGTGACCTTTTTGCTCGGAAAAGTTTCCTGGTCGCTGATTGGTTAGAATTATCTTGTCCAACCAATCAGCGATCAGGAAACTTTTCCGAGCTAAAAGCGCACCGCTGCGAGTCGGTGCAAATATGACTCGCTAAAAGAAATGGACTATAGCTCATGATATTCAAAGCAAGAAACGAAGGCGGATTTTGTATGCTAAAAATCCATCCAGTAAGTACATTAGAACTGCGAATACATTCAATTCTAACAGTCTTGCTTTCCCCATACTAAACAGTATATTTTCTTCTTCATCATCATCATCATCATCATCATCATTATTATTATTATTATTCTTATTACTATTATTATTATCATAACTAGCTAAGCTACAACCCTAGTTAGAAAAGTAAGATGCTATAATCCCAAGGGATCCACAAGGGAAAAATAGCCAATGATGAAAGGAAACGAGGAAATAAATAAACTAGAAGGAGATGTAATGAACAATTAAAATAAAATATTTTAACAACCTTAAAATATATCTTTCATATATAAACAATAAAAACTTCAAAACACAAGAAAAAGAGAAGAATGGTAGAAGTGTCACCGAGCGTACCTTAGAAGTTTTATTCCAGCTGTGACCAGATTGTCGAATACCCTTCCTAATCAGGCAGTTCAATCTGTGGAATTTCATTAGTTCAAACTTGCAGCGAATGTTTTTATGTTGAACAGGCTGACATGAATCTCTCTTTAATGTTTGTATATAACCGATCTATTTTTACGTTTTTAATGATCTTTAAGATATTTCATATTTTCTTATCCATAATTTCTCATATAGTTTATTTTCCCTGTTGGCGCCCGTGGATTTATAGGATCCAACTTTTCCAACTAGGGTTGTAGCTTAGCCAGTAATATTTAATAATAATAATAATAATAATAATAATAATAATAATAATAATAATAATAATAATAATAATGTTCTAATAAAGCAAAGCTAGAATGTAAAGCAAAGCTGGAATGTATGTGGAGGTTAATGATCACACTTCTTTTCATAGAAGTGAAATGAAAGTGGATGTTGAAAAAAAAAAAAAAAAAAAAAAAAAAAAAAAAAAAAAAAAAAAAAAAAAGTTTCAGATCATAAGAAGAACAGTTTGTAAAGCATCTATGAAATGAGAGGAAATCCGAAAGTGAGGAAAGTGGAGATATGAATAAACAGTAAAAAGGTTATTGTAAGTAAAGTGATGGAACAGATTGCACGGAGATGCTT
>NC_090748.1:81371467-81393967 GCF_036898095.1 Palaemon carinicauda | reverse complement strand
TACCGGCCAAACATCTAAACCCCTATATGTGACAACATAACTCCATAAGATGGCTGTCTCTAGGGGATTCCTTGATAATGCATTGATTGTCAACTGGCTTTATTCAGGTCATAAAATCGTTTGGTTGAAGGACAAGGCATTAACCCATATTAATGACTGTACCAAAAGAGATTGTGGAATCCTTTTTATTTACCTGTACCCAAGATCAAAATCTAAATCTAAGCATTGGTTGTTTTTCAGTAATTCTGCATTACCATTCGACTTATTTGAAATCAACAAGAAACTGACTGTTTAAGGATCCTTTCTCCTTTATAAAAATTAACCGCAAATACTATGTTTACCATTAATATACAAGTGGAATATATTGCGGGTATGAATCACAAAATGACTCTGTATACGTATCTTACTTTTTATACTTGATTGTCAACGTTAAAATATGAGCAGACACACCAGGAGTTGTTTGCAATCATGTTCCACTGTATTAATATTATTAGCTAAACTACAACCCCAATTTAAGAAAAAGATTCTATAAATAAAATGGCTCCAACAGGGATAAATAGCCCAATAAGGAAAGGAAATAAAGAAATAACCTATATGAGAAGTAATGAAAAATCATGATGTAAATGCACCCACCGAGATATAGGCGTGAAGGTGTGATATTTAAAAGGGTGTGTATTATGGGGTCGGTGCCAAGACGACCCTGAACCTCTTAAACCTCTTGATTAACTCGAATATTAAGAGAAGCTGTCGGGGGTCGTGTGAGGCGATGGTGCCAGTGTGTTTCGGGCGGAGGAAAATGTTTTGTGATATTGGGCCATTAAATCACCTCCTCCTATTAGCACACTTTATTTCTCGATCGATTAAGGTTATAAAAGGGGAACCAGAAGGTGGGGAGGACGATGAATTAAAATGATTTTCCTTTCCATGCAAAGGACGATGGAAGGGGTAATCGTCAAGTCCTGAAGAGGAGAAAGGGAAAAATAAAGCATGAGGAGGGAAGAGGGGAAAAAGGAGGGAAGAGGGAAGAAGGAAAAAAACGGAGGGGTGGAAAATAGGATAGAAGGACAGGGAAGGAAGAGTAAGGATTGAGAAGAAAAAGAAATGATGAGGAAAATATGTAAAAGGTGTAAATGTGAGAAATCAGAAAATAATTTGCTAAAGACGAAAAACTGGAAACGAAAACATAGCCAAGGCAAAAAATAAAAATTGTATGAAAAAGACAAAAAAAAAAAAAAAAAAACGAAGGAAAGACAGAGGAAATATTACAAGAGAGAAAACTATATTACTTTTTATACTTATTTGATTGACAACGCTAAAATATGAGCAGACATAACAGTATGGTTTGCAATCGTGTTTCACTGTATTATTATTATTAGCTAAGCTACAACCAAAATTTGAAAAAAATAATGCGCTATAAATACAATGGCTTAAACAGGGAAAAATAGCCATATGAGGAAAAAATAAACTATATGAGAAGTAATGAAAAATCATGATGTAAATACACGCACCGAGATTTCGACATGAAGGCGTGTGTTTAAAAGGGTGTGTATTATGGGGGCGGTGCCAAGATGACCCTGAACCTCTTGATTAACTCGAATATTAAGAGAAGCTGTCGGGGGTCGTGTGAGGCGATGGTGCCAGTGTGTTTCGGGCGGAGGAAAATGTTTTGTGATATTGGGCCATTAAATCACCTCCTCCTATTAGCACACTTTATTTCTCGATCGATTAAGGTTATAAAAGGGGAACCAGAAGGTGGGGAAGACGAGGAATCAAAATGAAGAGAAAGAGGAAAAAGAAAGCAGGAGGAAGGAAGAGTAGAGGGAAAAAGGAATAGTGAAGAGGGAAAAAGGAGGAGGGATGAGGGTAGAGGGGAAAAGGAGACGGAAAAGGGAAGAGAGAAGAAAGAAAAGGGAGACGGGAAGAGGGTAGAGGGGAAAAGGAGGAGGGATGAGGGAAAAAGTAGGGGAGAGGTAAAAAAAAGAGGAGGGAAGAGGGAAAAGAAAGGAAGGATAGAAAATAGAATGGAAGGACAGGGGAGGAAGAGTAAAGGAGTAAAAAAATATGATACAGAGGAAAATGGGTAAAAATTTAAATGTGAGAAATCAGAAAAAATATACAAAAGACGAAAAACTGAAAAGGAAAACCTAGCCACGGCAAAAATAAAGATTATCTGAAAAAGACAAAAATGAGGAAAAGAAAGAGGAAATATCACGATAGAGAAAAAAGAAAGAAGGTAAACAACTGTGGTCAGAGAAAGACGCTGACACATTCAAACTTATATGAATCAAAAAGGTGAGAAAGTTTTGAGCAAAAGTAATCTCTCCTTAATCATAAAAATGTTGTGACTACAGCAAAAGCAAAATAAAAGCGACTCGGGCATTTTTTGGAAAACAAAAGGCATCCCTTATTAACCCCTTGAGGAGGAGGTGGAGGACCGCCGAATACAAGTAGAGTTTTGGTCGCCTTTGTTGTCCTTATTGTGCATTCCAAAGTCATTGTGGTCTGGAATGTCACGTTCGAGGATGATGATCATAATAATAATAATAATAAAGAAGAACAAGATCAAGAACAAAAAACAGAAGAGCTAAAACAAGAAGAATAAGAACAAGAGGAAGAACATGAACAACTGCGATAAGAAGAAGAAGAAGAAGAAGAAGAAGAAGAAGAAGAAGAAGAAGAAGAAGAAGAAGAAGAAGAAGATTTTTCAATATGCTCGGGTGAACGTAGATGGAACTCTTCAATAAAAAAAATATATATAAAAAATCTATAAAATATACTTAAGTGTATGTGTGTCTGTGTCATAAATTATGTATAATAAAAATATAATTTCATGTAATCAATCTTTACGTACAATTAAACGAGGCCAAATCAAATGCAATTCCTCATCTCCTTTCTAACTTAAAATCAGAGAAAGTGATAATGGCATTGTTTTTAAAAAAAGGAAATACTGACACCACCATCTTTTGAACAAAGGAAAGTTAGAGAGAGAAAAAAAAACGTTCCCGATTCTAGAAGTTAATGATAACAATAGTTAAAAATAAAATCTTTTGTCACTATTTTCTACACAGACATTTCAATGTCAAGGAAGACTTCTAAAACAAAGAGTAAATTTACACTATATGCAAAACCTTAAAAAACACATATAATATATATATGTATATATATATATATATATATATATATATATATATATATATATATATATATATATATATATATATATATATCTAGACACGTGCACTTTATTATATAGAGGAGATTCTAACCTTGGATACTAGACACAGAATCCTGGCTAGTACAGTGGTAACGCGTTCGCCTAGCTTGCCCGGCTGATGTTCTGGTGAGCATCTATTCAAATGATACCGGAACTGAAATCAGACACCTTTACATCAAAAATCCAATTACCGTTTTTATTTACAGCAAACCCTAGGCTTTCCTTGCTTCAAACATTCTCTAACACTATCATCAACAGTTATATCAACTCCCAAATGCCTTTAAGACGCAACTCCAAGATACGTAAATACTTTTAGAAAACAACTATTATCAAGCTCCCTCATCCACTATTACTGTCATGACCTTACTTTAGCTTACATACTTCATGAGATTTCCTCACTAACAATGGATAATAAAAGAGAAAGACCTTCCCCTTTGCATTTGCAATGAGGCAAACTTAATCAAGACGATAACTTTCTTCTCCTCTCCCAGAAGGAGAGGAGAACACAAGGAAAGAGAGGTGTGATCAGAGTCTCCTCCCATCTCTCTGACGAACGGCTGAAGTTCGAGTATTTGCCAAACTCTTCTTAATAGGAAAATGCTGCTGGTCATTAGAGAGAGAGAGAGAGAGAGAGAGAGAGAGAGAGAGAGAGAGAGAGAGAGAGAGAGAGAGAGAGAGAGAGAGAGAGAGAGAGAGAGAGAGTATAAAAATGCTACGAACTAATAAGGTGTGGACTCCCTCAGTTGCTACTTTCCTCTTGGTAAAGGGAAAAAGAGACTTTAGCTCTGGTAAGCAGCTCTTCTAGGTGGACACATCAAAATCAAACCATTGTTTTCTGGTCTTGAGTAGTGCAATAGCCTCTTTACCATGGCCTTCCACTGTCTTGGATTGGAGTTCTCTTGCTTGAGGATACACTCGGGCACACTATTTTATCTCAATTCTCTTCCTTTTGTTTTATTAAATATTTTATATCTTATATAGGAGATGTTTATTTTAATGTTGTTACTGTTCTTGAAATATTTTATTCTTTAAATTGTTTCCTTTCCTCGCTGGGCTATTTTCCCTGTTGGCACCCCTGGGCTTATAGCATCCTGCTTTTCCAACTAGGGTTGAAGCTTGCCAAATAATAATAATAATAATAATAATAATAATAATAATAATAATAATTAATTCTCCAATGAAATCCTGAAAACCTAATTCAGATACGATACTATGAGCCTATGCCTTCACAGAAGGATTTGAACGAAATGATCTCACGAAAAGAGGGTCTATTCATCCGATTACGGAAATTGGATTTAATGTTTTCCAAGTAAAACATCCAATAAGTTTAGGGAAATGAGAATTCAAAAAATTCCTTATTTATTATTATTATTATTATTATTATTATTATTATTATTATTACTTTCTAAGCTACAACCCTAGTTGGAAAAGCAGGATGCTATAAGCCCATGGGCCCCATCAGGGAAAATAACCCAGCGAAGAAAGGAAAGAGGAAAAATAAAATATTTTGAGAACAGTAACATTAAAACAAATATTTCCTATATAAACTATAAATAAAATTAACAAAACAAGAGGTAGAGAAATTAGATAAAATAGTGTGCCAAAGTGTACCCTCAAGCACGAGGGTTTTCTAGTCAAAACTAAATACTGTATTGCATAAAGCTAAAAGTAATGACTTATCATAATCTCGAGATCACGAAATTTGTATCCACTATGACCTACTTCAGCGAATAAAATATCCTAATTAAGAGAATGAATGTTAAAACTAATTTCATCATCACCATCATCCACACCGCAAAATTTCTTAGTTCATCAATTCATCGTCCTCTCTTCCTTCCCATGTTTTTTTACAATCTCTTCTGTTATTCTTAATATTCTTAATGTTCATCTATTGTCTGTCATTCTCATTACATGTCATGCCCATAACCATTTCTTTTGCTTAAATGTTATTAGAATATCCTCTACTTTAGTTTGTGCTCATATATTTTTGCCCTTTTTCTATCAATTAGTTTTATTCCCATCATTATTTTTTCCACTGCCAAATCTCACTGCATTTTTATATAATATCTTCACAGGATCATTCTTTATCCTCGCAAAAGACAAAAAAACAAGAAATAATTGGTTGACGTCATTCGCCATAAGATACACTTGTTGCAAGAAAGAAACTTCATTTATATTCCGTTGATTGGAGCCTCTTCTGACAGAGGGATTTGACGTATGGCCATAGTTTGCATAACCAAAGGAAAGTAAAAAGATTACCAATCCGAAAATAAACGCTGGCCGCGATTCAAAATTTTCAAATACATTTCCTACTTCTTATCTTCAAGTTATTGATAAACGTTTCTTCATTCCTCAAGTTTAAATATATATATATATATATATATATATATATATATATATATATATATATATATATATATATATATATATATATATATATATATACGATGGTTGATAAGATATATCCAATAATAATAATAATAATAATAATAATAATAACAATAATAATAATGATAATAATAATAATAATAATAATAATAATAATAATAATAATAATAATAATAATAATAATAATAATAATAATAACATTGGAAGAAAGTCTGATTAATTCAACATCTAGTTTCAGCAAAAGAAAAGAAGTTTCTTCTTAGCACACACAGGTTCGAAAACAAAACCATTACATATTTCAAATGTGATCTACCTATTTCCATCATTCATCGGTTTTTTTTTTTTTTTTTTTGGGAGAGAGTGAGTTTCTGGATAATGTATGAACAATTCAACTTTAGTGAATAATTCTCTAGTCAATTTAATGATTAACAGAGTCGAATTTTTATGAATGTATTACTCTTTGATTGCCGATATGATAAAATACATCAATGATTGTTATCATTATTAATAGTGTCATTTTGGCATTTCTCAAATATCAATGAAAATAATAATTATTTTTACTGTCATGATCATCATCAAAATTATTCTAGGTTTAATAATAGTTGATAAATCCAATTTTCCATTCAGATATTGCATCATGAATAATATTTATTGATGCAAACTGGGAATACCATCCCCTTCTTTATTAAAACCATATAAAAGATGATATCCACAGGCAAAAACTCGATATAAAAAAATACTGAAACGATGAAATTACTGAAAAAAAAAAATGAGATCAAATAGCTCATTAAAAAAAAAAAAATTGTACGTTTCAGTGTTAATTTCGAACTGCCTGTTATTTATTTTAAACAAAAATCTTTGATACCAAAACCTATGGCAGAACTTATGTCGACTCTCTTGAATACAAAATCTGTCTTGTCTGATCCCACTGTTATTATCTTTGTCTCTTACCGATAGCAATGCAAATACAAGAAATTGAAGCAGACTTAGGAAGCTCTAACTAGAAAGCAAGGCAACGACCGCAAAAATATCTTCATCTTCCCTACCTGATACTTTATGTCTATCCGTCACAACGACTTAATAATTAATTACACTGGCAAGACAAAACACTGGTAAGGTATTGGTATGATTTATATAGGTATTACTCACACTCGTACCTAACCAATCATATGCAAATCTAGCAAAGCCTCATTGAAATCGGCATATTATACCGGAATCAATGTGTAAACGTATCAACCCGCTTTCAAGGAACATGAACTCAACATTGATGTGAACCAAATAGCCTGGCTCTGGGTCTAGGGAGGCCTCTCTACGCCTTCGCAAAAGATAACTACATAAAAAAATAAACACACAAACGTTAGCAAAAAATTCGTTGCATATAATTACAGCATATCTGTACAATAAAAGAGTATCATTCAAAAATTATGCAAAAATCAACTAAATGTTAAAATTGAAAATTTTCCTTTAAAAAGGTCATGAAGTTAGTCTTAGCTCATAAGGAAGTACTAGTGCTGGGGAATGTAATCAGCTAAGAATAATTTGCCACAACGAGTGCATGTTGAACCAATGCGACCATTGAAAATACCCTTTTATGCGAGATGGATATGTCAGCTTCTAAGTCTAGTTTGAATAAAATCTGCCGTTTGGCTGGAATCGAAACTCGCAAGACAAGGTCTAATATTATCACAGATGATTTTATATTCATCCTTATTGGCAACGAAAAGAGAGCTACCATTGTCCAATTGGTCTTTTCATGGAAGATTGAAAAGCTAGTTTAAATGTGAAAAAAAAATTATCTAAAATTATATACTTCATTCTCTTCCTTGTCCACTGCGTTATTACCTAACAGGAATGGTACTTGGCCCAGCAGCCAAAACATGAAAAAGGCCTCTTCTTAGCCTTTTTTGAACCTTTAAGTCTAATGAATTCCTAGTCAGAACATAATTATGACAATGCATTTTTTTTCTTACTTTTTAAAACATATATACATGTATGACAATGGATTTTTCTTACAATTTAAAACAAGTTTATATGACAATGGATTTTTCTTACAATTTAAAACAAGTTTATATGACAATGGATTTTTCTTACAATTTAAAACAAGTTTATATGACAATGGATTTTTTTACTCTTTAAGACAATTTTATATGACAATGCATTTTTCTTACTGTTTAAAACAAGCTTATATAGCAATAGATTTTTCATACTATTTAAAACAAGTTTCAAAATTCCAAATCTTTATCTTAAATTGTCAACCCTGCGATATATACAGAGGTACAATTAAATATTTTATTTGATTGGATTACCGCACACATAACAATACGCTTTGCCTTTGAATTATCAGTATCTTCACGGAATGAATAAAGCTAACTTCTATATGAATATTCCAAGAAAATTATTGTCGACATACAGAAAGTTCATGTATTACCTAGGGTGGGATATGAGAACGGTCAAAATATCGATTGAGCTCCCGCTGCAGCATTCAAGTGTGTCCTTGACGAATTTCCTAATAGTCGTTTACTGTGTTCAAATTTATATATATATATATATATATATATATATATATATATATATATATATGTGTGTGTGTGTGTGTGTGTGTGTATATATGTTTACATATATGTGTAGATATATATATATATATATATATATATATATATATATATATATATATATATATATATACAGACTGTATATATATATATATATATATATATATATATATATATATATATATATATATATATATATATATATATATACAGTATATACAAACATTAAATATATATATATATATATATATATATATGTATATATAATATATCTTATATATATATATATATATATATATATATATATATATATATATATATCCTATGTTATATATATAATTTATCTTGTCAGGCTTAGGGACATTGCAAAAAGTATGCCTACTCTGTCTCTCCCCATCCATCAGGTAGGGGGAGAGAGAGTAGCCATTCCCTGGTATGAGGGTATACCAAGAGAGATATACATTTAGAAGAGGTGGAGGAGTGGGACAGGTTGAATCTGAGCATGTGCATACATATGTATCTGAATATTTAGCCATCCTCGATGACGCGCCACATACACTAGTCTTGGTCGAAGACAGAGCATCGAAGTACTTCAAAAGGAGAACTTTACATTAATATCTCTCAGCCATTCCAGCTAAGAGATCCATAGCAATCTCATATTCCCAAATTATTTGAAACCCAGGAAAGAAAAGTATGGTCTTAAAACGGGTTAACTTTGGTTGCGATTAAATGACTACTGTAAGTCCAACCGAGGCGTCCTGAGAACGGGAGAACCACCACTCGGAAAGATTTCCTGAAACATTTCACGATACTCGCGGAAGGTAAGCAGCAAGAATGGAATGAAACACTTCACGATACTCGAAGAGTAAGCAGCAAGAATGGAATGAAACACTTCACGATACTCGAAGAGTAAGCAGCAAGAATGGAAAGAAACACTTCATGATACTCACGAGGAATAAGGAGCAAGAATGGAATGAAACACTTCACGATACTCGAAGAGTAAGCAGCAAGAATGGAATGAAACACTTCACGATACTCGAAGAGTAAGCAGCAAGAATGGAAAGAAACACTTCATGATACTCACGAGGAGTAAGGAGCAAGAATTGAATGAAACACTTCACGATACTTGCGAAGAGTAAGCAGCAGGTATGGAATGAAACACTTCATGATACTCTCGAAGAGTAAGCAGCAAGAATGGAATGAAACACTTCACGATACTCGCGAAGAGTAAGCAGCAAGGTTGGAATGAAACACTACACTATACTCGCGATGAGTAAGTAACAAGAATGGAATGAAACACTTCACGATACTTGCGAAGAGTAAGCAGCAAGAATGGAAGGAAACACTTCATGATCGTCGCGAAGAGTAAGCGGCCAAAAACGAATGAAACTTCACGATAGTCGCGACGGGTAACCAGCAAGAATGGAATGAAACCCTTCACAATACTCGCGAAGAGTAAGATGCAGGAATGGAATGAAACACTTTGCAATACTCGTGCAGAGTAAGCAGCTAGAATGGAATGGAACACTTCAAAATAATCGCGAAGAGTAAGCAGCCAAAAAGGAATGAAACTCTTCACGATACTCGCGAAGAGTAAGCAGCCAGTATGGAATGAAAGACTTCACAATACTCGCGAAGAGTAATCAGCAAGAAAGCAATGAAACACTTCACGATACTAACGAAGAGTAAGCAGCAAGAATGGAATGAATCACTTCACGATACTCACGGATAGTAAGCAGCAAGAATGGAATGAAACACTTCATGATACTTGCCAAGAGTAGGCAGCAAGAATGGAATGAAACTCTTCACAATACTCGCGAAGAGTAAGATGCAGGAATGGAATGAAACACTTCGCGATACTCGCGCAGAGTAAGCAGCTAGAATGGAATGGAACACTTCACGATAATCGCGCAGAGTAAGCAGCCAGAAAGGAATGAAACACTTCACGATACTCGCGAAGAGTAAGCAGCAAGAAAGTAATGAAAGACTTCACGATACTAGCGAAGAGTAAGCAGCAAGAATGGAATGAAACACTTCATGATACTCGAAGAGCAAGCAGCACGAGTGGAATGAAACACTTCACGATACTCGCGCAGAGTAAGCAGCTAGAATGGAATGAAACACTTCACGATACTCACGAATAGTAAGCAGCTAGAAAGGAATGAAACACTTCACGATATTCCCGAAGACTAAGCAGCCAGAAAGGAATGAAACACATCACGATATTTGCGGAGATTAGGCAGCCAGAAAGGAATGAAACACTTCACAATACTCGCGAAGAGTAAGCAGAGAGAAAGGAATGAAACCCTTCACGATACTAGCGAAGAGTAAGCAGCCAGAAAGGAATGAAAGACTTCACGATACTCGCACAGAGTAAGCAGCTAGAATGGAATGAAAGACTTCACGATACTCACGAAGAGTAAGCAGCATGAAAGGCATGAAACGCTTCACAATACTCGCGAAGAGTATGCAGTCCGAAAGGAATGAAACACTTCATGATAATCGCAAAGAGTAATCAGCCAGAAAGGAATGAAACCCTTCACGATACTCGAAGAGTAGGCAGCCAGAAAGGAATGAAACCCTTCATGATACTCGCGAAGAGTAAGTAGCCAGAAAGGAATGAAACCCTTCACGATACTCGCGAAGAGTAAGCAGCCAAAAAGGAATGAAAGACTTCACAATACTCGCGAAGAGTAAGCAGCCAGAAAGGAATGAAAGACTTCACGATACTAGGGAAGAGTAAGCAGTCAAAAAGGAATGAAAGACTCCACGATACTCGCGAAGAGTAAGCAGCCAGAAAGGAATGAAAGACTTCACGATACTCGCGAAGAGTAAGCAGCCAGAAAGGAATGAAACCCTTCATGATACTCAAAGAGTAAGTAACCAGAAAGAAATGAAACCCTTCACGATACTCGCGAAGAGTAAGCAGCCAGAAAGGAATGAAACCCTTCACGATACTCGCGAAGAATAAGCAGCCAGAAAGGAATGAAAGACTTCACGATACTAGGGAAGAGAAAGCAGTCAAAAAGGAATGAAAGACTCCACGATACTCACGAAGAGTAAGCAGCCAGAAAGGAATGAAACCCTTCATGATACTCGAAGAGTAAGTAGCCAGAAAGGAATGAAACCCTTCACGATACTCGCGAAGAGTAAGCAGAGAGAAAGGAATGAAACCCTTCACGATACTAGGGAAGAGTAAGCAGTCAAAAAGGAATGAAAGATTCCACGATACTCGCGAAGAGTAAGCAGCCAGAAAGGAATGAAACCCTTCATGATACTCGAAGAGTAAGTAGCCAGAAAGGAATGAAACCCTTCACGATACTCGCGAAGAGTAAGCAGAGAGAAAGGAATGAAACCCTTCACGATACTAGGGAAGAGTAAGCAGTCAAAAAGGAATGAAAGACTCCACGATACTCGCGAAGAGTAAGCAGCCAGAAAGGAATGAAACCCTTCATGATACTCGAAGAGTAAGTAGCCAGAAAGGAATGAAACCCTTCACGATACTCGCGAAGAGTAAGCAGAGAGAAAGGAATGAAACCCTTCACGATACTAGGGAAGAGTAAGCAGTCAAAAAGGAATGAAAGATTCCACGATACTCGCGAAGAGTAAGCAGCCAGAAAGGAATGAAACGCTTCACAATAATCCGAAGTTAGTATTATTATTATTAATTGCTAAGCTACAACCCTAGATGGAAAAGCAGGATGCTATAAGTCCAGGGGTTTCAAGAGAGAAAATAGCCCAGTGAGGAAAGGAAGCAAAGAAAAATAAAATACTTTAAGTAACATTAAAATATAAATATTTCCTGTATAAACTATAAAAAACTTTAACAAAACATGATTAAGAGAAATAAGATATAATGTGGCCGAGTGTACCTTCGAGCAAGAGAACTCTTAACCCAAGACAGTGGAAGGCCATGGTACAGAGGCTATGGCACTACCCATGACTAGACAACATTGGTTCGATTTGGAGTGTCCATCTCCTAGAAGAGCTGCTTACGATGGCTAAAGAGCTTCTTCCACCATAACCATGAGGAAAGTGGACACTGAAAAATTACAGTGCAGTAGTTAACTAATTGAGAAGAATAAAAATTGTTAGGTAATCTCAGTGTTGTCAGGTAAATGAGGGCAGAGGATAATATGTAAAGAATAAGCCAGACTATTCGGTGTATGTGTATGTAATGAGAAAATGAACCGTAACCAGAGAAAAGGGTCCAATGTAGTACTATCTGGCCAGTCAAAGAACCAACTGATGATTTTATATTTACGACCAAAAAAAATTAAAACAACAGTAGAAAATAAATCTAGAAGCTAAAATCACAAAACTTAGTTTTAAATACGCATAGGTCAATAGTTATAACACACATATAGATTTACAATAAACGTAAAAAAATATATTCCTAATTCCAAGAGTAGGGCACAACAAAAAATAAACAGTATTTATCGACTCCAATAATTGCAATAGCAAAATTTGCTTCCAATACTGTCAAAAAAAAAAAAAAAAAAAAACGAAAAGTAAACCTTCAAACAATGAAACGCAAGTGTTTTTTTAATATCTCAACGTTAATAACACAAACAAAAACGCAATTACTTGAAGAAGAAGAAGAAGAAGATGATGAAAACGTGTGGACGGGAGGTGCGGGAAGGGAGGAGGAAGGAAGCCATTTAAAATTTATCTGGGCTACTTGGAAGGAGAAACAGCATCATTTGCATACGAAACAAAGCTTTCCTGAAGGATGGTGAGAAGGCCCTTGTCATCGCTTTCAGTGGGGAGGATTTTTTTTTTTTTCCATTTTATAAATAACACACGAATTCATTATACTTTTACATACGTTTCTTCTGAGGACGTGGAATCTGTACGAAAATGAATTGGGACATTTCAAGCGATGCAGGAATGGGAGTGTTTTATAATATACATTATCAAAGTACTGTTGTTTACATTAATTTATTTCTCACGAAGAGAAATAAATAATTTCCCAAAAGTACCCGTAATAGTGCACGTCAAGGAGTAAAGATACACCTATATATTCAGTGATAATAAATTGCTGTTAAACAGGATGGTTTAAAGACAATGAACAGCTGGGATAAGAAAAACTAAAATTTCTGAAAAATTAGCTTTATTTAGTGAAAATAGTAATGATGATGATAAAACTAAAGATAAAGGAATGTAGCTGAAACTTAGAAGGTAGTATTGTAGGCAAGGATTTTTTCCATTTAAGGTCTCCTTGATTGTATACTACATCATTCATAGAAAACCACACTCAAAAATTTTTCTTACAAACAAGTCGGCTGCTAGGGATCCTTCAAACACTACTATTTCAGCCATCTTTAAGAATGACGTTGCAACCCCATGTTTATTTGATGTCCTGCACCACAATGCATAATTCACTGCTTAGTCCAACTAGGGAAGAAAGCATTTCAAACCAAATGGTCCAAGTCCCTTCAAAAACGAAATAATTCTAAAACGGGATTAAAGATTGATTCTTTGTTTCTCTGTAATTGTACAATACCAATCTTAACCCTATTGCCTAAAAGGGACATTTTGCATAGCTGAGGACTATGAAGCGCGAAGTAGGAGATGGTGAATGGAGAAGTATTAAATTAAAAGCTCAAGATAAGAGACGACTGGCGAAATCTAACCAAGGCCCTTTGCGTCAATAGGCGTAGGAGGAGATGATGATACCTTATGGATATGATTTATAAAACACACATCGCCAGTATCGAGTAGCACATGGACATTACTGTATATATTAAAACACATAAAAAGAGGAAGACTCCCATCCCTCGGATGTGTAACCTAATTAAAAATAATCTATAAAAGTCTATGTTAAAACCAAAATTAGAGAAGACTTTGACACCAAAGGTGAAGGAATGAGTAACTTTTACATATACTATATTTACACGCAAGGACACACTATATATACATATATATTTCTATATATATAATACACAGCCGTAATCACACACATATATATATATATATGTGAGAGAGAGAGAGAGAGAGAGAGAGAGAGAGAGAGAGAGAGAGAGAGAGAGAGAGAGAGAGAGAGAGAGAGAGAGAGAGAGAGAGAAATTCTCTCTCGTCTCTTTCGTGTTGGTCATCAGTTAGTCATGGGAAAACATAAATAAAATATACTGACCAGATAAGAAACATCATTACTCAATTCAGCATTATCTGATAATGAGATTACAATTTTCTACATCTGATGAAAATAACATTTAATATATTGTTTCTTACATTAGTATATTTGCACAGTTAGGTGTAACGCCTACCAAATCGAGATATTTATATTTGAATATAAATTAAAGTAAAACCCATCCTACCAAAAATGTCATGATTTTCACTAAATACTGAAAACACGACACACGCCTTCCACGTAGCGATCGCTAATAAAGATACGAACGCCCATACCACCCACGTAGTGATGTCTGCCATAAATTCTCGATGGCCGCAGTCACTATAATCCTTTTATCAGGGAAGTTTTATTGCTTTTTGAAAACAATGGGATTCGTATCACATCCGATAAATACCGGTTCAATTTATATCGCTTCTGTTGCATACCATAGATTAGAGAGTACGCACAAATGCAATTGGCCCGTGGTGTGGTTTATACGAGAACTGAAACGAGCTAAGAAAATCTCCTAAATTCAATCACGAGGACGGAAGCATTGAAATATTCCATATTCAAACAATATAAACAACTACAGATCTTGATATTTTATATTCACAGTAAATACTTACACTACGATCTTGATTCTGTAAAAGAAAACTTCTAATAAACCTAATATACCTTTAATAACCTATGTAATAAACTAATTATATAGGCCATCTTTCAACAATTCTACATTCTTATCCCTAAAAGAAAAGCATAATAATTTGAGAGCATTCTTCATTAAATAATAGACCAGCAGCTACTATTTCTTTTTTACTAACTAATGGCATTGGGCATTCTATTTGTTTTCGAAAGAGGCTATCTTTAATAGATCAGCAGCAGAATTTATAACTTTGCACGGAAAAAAATATTTTCCAAATTATTGAAGTCTGGTCCCCTCAAGTGTGAAATAATATATTCATTAAAATAACCATAATACTAACATCAATAACTATCCTCCAAATATTCTAATGCGATTGTTTATTAGGGTTCACCATTACCGTTAGCAGTAAAAGAAGAAGAAGAAGAAGAAGAAGAAGAAGAAGAAGAAGAAGAAGTAGAAGAAGAAGAAGAAAAGAAGAAAAGATAAAAGTACTGTACAGTATGGAAGAAGAAGAAGAAGAAGAAGAAGAAGAAGAAGAAGAAGAAGAAGACGAAGAGGAAAGAAAAGAAAGTAGTAGAAAAAGAAGAGCAAAAGAAAAATCTAACATAAAAATACATAAGGACTCCGAAACCAAAAAACAACAAAACATCCTAAAAAGAAGAGAATATAAAAGTACTGTACAGTATAGAAGAAGAAGAAGAAAGCAGTGGAAGAAGAAGAGGAACGAAAAGAAAGTAGTAGAAAAAGAAGAGCAAAAGAAAAATCTAACAAAAATACATAAGGACTCCGAAACCAAAAAACAACAAAACCTCCTAAAAATTGTTGCTATCAAACCAAAGGCTTAGTGGGCCGAGAACAGATCTTGTGCCACAAGCGCCCCTTCCCTCTCTCCCTCCGTCCCTCCCTTCCCAACTTGACACCAAATCCTCCGGGCGAAGGCAGAACTTGAAGCCTAAAGCTAACAAACGAAAATGCTGAGCCAAGCAATCGATTCCTCGGTTTGGTGGCGAGAATCACTCCTTTAAAAATAAAGTCTTTGATGATGGCAGTCTTTTTTTTGCTTAAGGAAAACTGACTGACAAGACGAAGCCCTGTTTATATCGGTCATTGGCTAAAGTTTTTTTCTCATTATTATATTTTAATAACGGTAAGTAAATGATAGCATGTTTTTCTCTGTATGTAAAATCGATTAGTATTATTTACGCTGTTAAAAGAGGACTTTAAAATAAACCTTCGAAAAATATTGAATATGTGTATAAATACACAAATACAATGCATACATATATATATATATATATATATATATATATATATATATATATATATATATATATATATATATATATATATATATATATATATACATACTGTATATACGGACAGAGAGAGAGAGAGAGAGAGAGAGAGAGAGAGAGAGAGAGAGAGAGAGAGAGAGAGAGAGAGAGAGAGAGTGAAATGTAAACAATTATATTCCTAAACTAGGCTTTTCTCATAGCTTCTAAAATAACACCTCTTAAAGACAACAAAACTGCTGACAACAGACCCATATAATACCCCAACTGAATCCTGTACCAACACAGGAGATTCATCAGAAGCTTAAGCCACCAACAAAGCTATCCATTATATACATTGCATCTCTCCACGGATATCAAGAGTGATATGTTCCTTACCTAATGCCCTTGAACCAAAACATTATTTTCTATACCTCCTATTCATCCTTTCCCAACATAATATTAATTAATAAAACACCCTTTCGAAATTTGCTACGTGTGAATTATCCGACGAATTTTTTCTATGTCTTTAATATCTACATTTTTCTCCCCTTTCACATTTCTTCCTCCACTCATATGTCACGAACAGTTCATTGTCCTCTCACTCCTTATAGTGAACACAATCCCTCTACGGTGGCATTTTAATATACTCAAGATAGTCCTCTTCATTTCCGAGATTCAACATGTCTAACTACATTCATTGCTTTCCGGGGTCTGTAATCTGCCTTGCCTCTTGTTATACCAACTTTCGTGACATTTACTTTTTCATATGTAAAGAAAACAGGTTTTCACTTTCTTAAACCATCTAACATTCAATACACATACCGTTACTAAAGCTTAATCGACACTTTCAACTCTCTCATGTAAACATTAGAATTTATATTTTGAAGCACCAAGATAATGAAAGCTTTAAAAGTCGAAGGTAACAATATCAAGTGAAGGTTAATTCCAAGTATTAAGTGAATGATAATTCCGAATATTAAGGTTACTACAAGTATTAAATATCATTAAAATACTTTAAATACCGTCGTAATAATGGAAAGCAAAAGCCATGGAGCAGAATAACAATTTTGAGATCAGATAATCAAGTATTCTGCTTAAGTTCAGAATCATAATTCCAGGACTGATCAAATCCATATCTTTGGCTGGAACAAGAAATACGTCATTGCCCCTAGATGTGCATTACCTTCATTGTTTACTATTTCATACTTTATAAAAACGATTATGTCAGTAGTAGACTACATATAACAAAAGTTCAGGAATACTAAAATTACAGTTTATATTTAAGATTGGCAATAATGAAGTGGTCAACCACCTCAATGACAGCCCTGAAATCAATAGGAACGAGTCTGTACTCAAATTTCTTGTCAATGTTGATGCAACTATTTAGGTCTAAAGAGCATAACTACCACAAAACATTCATGTATTAGAGATGACCTTTTACATTTTTTTATGTGTGGATATTGCTACTAAAATTCAGTCTCTATATACAATTTTCTTAAATGAAGATCTAAAGATTTACTTATCCGTCCGGGACTAAGCCATCAGCCAGGTCACACTGTTCAAGAACATGCTTGTGAACCTATTTACTTTTACTGACCATTGCTCACCGGTGTTAATTTTCTTTTTAAATGTCACCAAAGTGTTTAAAGATCTTCGTTTGTCTTTCATATAGGCCTAGTTGTTCTTTATGATAGTAAAAAATAACCATAAATGATAGTTTAAATGAAAACTAGAACACATTGATTGTGTTTGTAAAATCAATATTTTTTCATTATAAACATCAGTAAAAAGAAGCCAGTTAACTAGCGAGAAAATATGGGTCTACAATAAAGAAACAAAAACTTGGCATTTGATTATTACGATTGTTTCAAAATTTTGAGCAATGAGAAACAACATTATAATGAATACCTCCTCAAAAATCAGTTCTCCTATGCAATTATTTTCATACCTCATAGCTAAGGTGGATTATATGGAAATCTTGGTTAGTTATCGTAGCAGTTTAGGTAAAAAGGCAAACAATATTTAAGGAAAAAAAAAACTGATATTGTTGATCGCTAACCTTCCTTCAACCATTAATACCAGAAAATAGTATAAAAAGATTAATTTTCTTGTCATGAACATTTTCAAACGGTAAAAATAACTACTAATGTACAGGACCAAACCAAAAGTTACAACTGATTTTAATTGGACACCATCAAGATCCAGTTTCGAAAAATCGTATTTTAATTGTTTACACCAATACTGCAAAATAATGCAAACAATATTCCTTTGACAAAGTCAAAATTTATGTGTACCTTTATATAAAATACTGGTATCCTTGTTTTCAACATGAAACCATATTCATAATATTTCAAACTCCCAAAGTGTTACTTTCAACTGGTGCTTATTCACTTCCCAACAAGTTTCCAATTGGTCAATTAATCCTTAGGAAAAAAAAGAAGAAGAAGAAGAAGAAGAAGAAGAAGAAGAAGAAAAGAGACCGTTAAAATGTACCTAAACAATGATGCCATCAATGTTTCATTGAGAACAAAACGATTTAACCGAAACAATATGGATGTACTATTGGTCTACAACCCTCTATTGACCAATCTTCTTGCCGTTTTCACTCGATACCATTTTCCGAAAGCCTTTTCATTAATCATGATCTGTTTTACTTACATTCCAACTCCAATGATCCCTTTCTCTTAACAGAATCAGTGACCCTAATGTCCAGATCCATTCTTATTCATTACAACATTAATCATATTGAGCTTATCTTGTCCAATTCTTCATTTATCAAGGGATCTCTCTCTCTCTCTCTCTCTCTCTCTCTCTCTCTCTCTCTCTCTCTCTCTCTCTCTATTGATTCGTTCTTATACCTACCAACCTCTTTTTTTTTTACCCTAAACCATCACTCATCCTTTTGGGACTTCTCTCACGCTCCTATAATCTTACGTCGAATGCAGAATTAGAACGATATTGCTCAGAGATTACTCGAATAGCTAAGAGGAATAAAGAATCTATGTTCTTTCGAGTGTTTACATGAGAGAGAGAGAGAGAGAGAGAGAGAGAGAGAGAGAGAGAGAGAGAGAGAGAGAGAGATGCATTGTATATCAGCCAAAAAATTTGGTTAAACTTATCATCAACGAAGTTTTTACACACGATTCTGCAACACTAGATAACCGAATTTCATAATTCTTGACCGTACATAGTAATGTTTGTGGTTTTTAACAACGTTTCCGTATTGCAACTAACCTCACTGGCCTGTTGGGGTCACTATTATTGTTATTGTTTTTGAAAGTTATTGTTATTATTGTTGTTGTTGTTGTTAATAATAATAATGATAATAACAATAACAATAATAATAATAATAATGATAATAAATCATATCATTATTATCATCATTATTATTATTATCATTATTATTATTACTAGCTAAGCTACAACCCTAGTTGGAAAAGCAGGATGCTATAAGCTCAAGGACTCCAACCGGGGAAAATAGCCCAATCAGAAAAAGGAATAAAGAAATAAAGTACAAAAGAAATAATGAATAATTATTGCAAAATATTTTAAAAACAGTTACAACATTAAAATAGATCTTTCATATATAAACTACAAGAGAGAGACTTGTGTCATCTAACAAACGAAAGCCTAAACGGACATTCTGAGGAGGTTCACAAATTCTATATAAAGAAATACAAGTCTTCGATTAACAGCATTTAAATGACACTATCCAGGAAAGATAAAAATAGAAAAAAATAAGAAACTTGAAACTGGATCCATTTTTGACGTCTTATCAGAATTTGATTGTTTCTTCCCAATCTCGGAGACCTCTCCAGAAAAATGTAAGGAAAGAGCTGAACAAATACATGCCCTTTCCATTTCCTTGCAATCTTCCAATTGGGGATGGCAAACAAGCTCGATAAACACTTGCAAAAGACAAATTTGCCAGAGGAAACCCCACTGGCAGTCAAAACTTCATAAGCCGGATAAGTAACTTAAATTCTTGATGACTCTTCCCGCTGTATATACACTTAATTTTTATCATTCATGTTAAAATGAATATAAAAAGATTAAATAAAATATATCATTTGATCGTTAATTAATACTTTGCTTTAACAGCTGATAAAGGAAACAATTCATTACCATGCTTTAACAGCTGATAAAGGAATCATTTTATTATCATGCTTTAACAGCTGATAAAGGAATCATTTTATTACCATGCTTTAACAGCTGATAAAGAAATAATTTTATTACCATGCTTTAACAGCTGATAAAGGCAATATTTTATTACAACAGTAAATTATTACAACAATTACATTTGGAACAAACGCCATCACGTTTCTTCCAATTAACCGATCTTAAAGTTCTATTTCTACACTAAAATAACACACTGCACTTCTATAGGTTATTGAAAAGAAAAGATCTAATATATTCCTAAAAATTGTTAGTGATTTAATTTGTAACTCTTAACTATGATGTGAACTATTCCTGACTCACAATAACTACAGAATGATCTGGTACCGGTTCAAGAATGCCCATTTTGCAGTAAAAATTCACCATAGCATATTATAATCTTTTAAAATAAAGCAATGGAAAAATTGATTTCTATATAATAAAGGAGGAAGTACTTCACAAATTCATATAATAAACAAAATAACACATTTTCCCATTTGGTGCAAAAATTCCGCAAACTTTTAAATGCAAAACCATAGACAGACAAAAATTCTATTTTTCTCCACACAGCCCCATATGTCCAAAACCTATTACATCAGAAGAACTAAAAAAATAACCGAAATCAGATTGATCTGTGGTTACAATATCAAACAGTAAATCCCAGATGGTATTTACACTCCCTACCAGAACATGGTTCTAGTTGGGAAGGTCAGATTGTTCAGTTGGATTTTTATTTTTCACTTAGAAATTTGCCAAGTAAATACAGAATATTTCACTCTATCTCCTCCTCCCCATGCAACCATGGACTGGCTCATATCAATCTTTTCTACAAATGGATCCCCGATAGATTTACAAGAAATCATTCCGAAATGGTGTATGCAAATATTCTGAATAACGTCCTGTGAACGTATACTATGGTCAATTCCACGCCAAATTTTAGGTCATACGGTTTAAATACCAGTGCATAAGAGCAAAATTTGCACATTTTCTTTCCTGTCCCCCCCCCCCCCCAGAAAAAAAAAAACGAAAATCACTAAAGTTAATAATTTTGAAGTGCTGTATACGAAAAACGTGACTTACGTCCTATGGACATACATCCAAGGTACACTCAAATGAAATTTCAGGTCATTTGGTGTAAATATGAGGGTACAGGAGCCGGAAATGTAAATTTTGGTCTAAAAATTAACAAGAATTGCAAAAATTAACCATTCTTAGGAAACGAATGCCGAAAATGAAGATGACTTCCTATTGGCATTTATGCATGGCCCCAACGTACCAAATTTAAGGCCATTCGGTTATAATACCAGGCCACATGAGACAAAATATAATTTTTTTTCGAAAAAAAAAATAAATAAATAAATGTATTAAAACAATTTAAAAACGCACCTTGGTATTTGTCCACTCGACCTTTGTGCCCAATTTCAGGTCTTTTAGCCAGAAATGATTAGATGAATCGATTTGGAGATTTGACAGCAAGAGGAGAAGAAACATCAGGAAAATCAATATCTTTTCCTCCCATGGAGTGAGATATAAATAGGAATCCTCGACAAAAACTGTAAACGAGTTAAGATAAGAAATAAGCAAATCAGGATTACAACGTAATAAAGATTCTCATGGCACACAGATGCCATTTTTTATTATAGTTGCTTTACTGGATTAGGCTTCTAATGATAAGATTGATTTATGAAATTTTTGGCCCGAAGCCAAACGCCGGAGCCTCAAAGCCATTCAGCGCATATATATCTTTTAGTATAGAATATAAGTTTATAAATAGAAGTAAAACATAATTAGATTAAATCTATACAACAGCTTAAAATTTAAAGTCACAATAAAACCATAGATCTATAACTCATAAAAAATACCAATTTCTTTTAAAAACTGTACAACCTGCTCCACTGGAGCAGTCTCACCCAAAATTTCCCCAAGGGACATATTGATTAAACGATTTTTCCTACGTTGACATCTAAAACCAGTACAGGACACTAAAATATGTTCAACGGTTATATCTACTTGACAAGCAGAGCAGCAAGGAGCCTGCCTATCCGTCCCACCTGCCATCAGATACCCGAGTATAATGTGTGTGCCCTATACGTAAACGTGTTAAAACAATACCAGATCTTCTGTCCACCTATAAATGCGACCATGGTTGGACAGAAGGCCTAACT
>NC_090748.1:81351467-81361467 GCF_036898095.1 Palaemon carinicauda | reverse complement strand
TGCCCTTATTTAGTTTGTAGTACAGTATGTACCTACACACTCACCCTGGACTTAATCGTCCCAATTAAGACCACTGTTCCTCGCAGAGTTAAACAGTAGGGTTAACTACACGACCCACTGCTACCACAGATCTCTTAAGTTCCTCTACTTGCTTCGCATAGTGGCGAAAGAACACCCTGGAAGACTTCCAGCCCGTGTATGAACGGAGATGTTCAAAATCCATACAATTAAAGAAATTTAGGGATGAGGCAACTTTCCTCGGATCGTGACCTGCGGGTGTACTGTCAGGATCCGCTCTGCGAATAAAATATGTCATTTTCGCTCTGAGTTGATTCAGAGATAAATTTGAGCCTGATGTTTCTCCCCTGAATAGTTGACTACCCTTGAAGTCTGAAGTTCTACGAAGATAGACCTTTAGGCATTCTACTGGACATAGAGATGCATCTTCTTTCAGAGGGCAGATTCTCCAGGGACCCCACCTGTTGGTGGGTAACTCATTCTTGGCGAGAAACGTAGGATCCGGAAACAGGTTCAGCTCCCCCCCATCCAGGAACTGAACACGACCTGCCTCTCTCGAGAGGGCTACGATCTCACTAACCCTGGCCCCGGATGCGAGTGCAAATAGGAAAATAACTTTTTGCGTCAAATCCTTTAACGCACATTCTTCATTGCTCAACAAGGAGGCGAAATGAAGAACTTTGTCTAAAGACCATGAGATGGGCTTTGGAGGTGCTGAAGGTCTGAGCCTAGCGCAGGCTTTCGGAACTTTATTAAAGATCTCGTTACCTAGGTCGATCTGGAAGGCAAATAAAATGGGTCTCATCAAAGCCGATTTACACACTGAAATCGTGTTAGCTGCCAATCCTTGGCCATGGAGGTGGATGAAGAAAGATAAGCAGAAATCTGTTGAGATCTCCTGCGGATTCTTTGCCTTTACAAAGGCCACCCATTTTCTCCAAGATGACTCATATTGCCTTCTAGTCGATTTGCACTTGTATTCCTCTAGGAAGTCTATGCTGGCTTTCGAAATCCCGAAGCGCTTTCTCACCGCTAGGGCGAGAAAATCATGAGCTGCAGGGTCTGGGTTTTCTGTAATGAAGCGCAGACAGTCGACTTCTGGACTCGCTGGGTCAGAACTGGATGTGGTAGCGGCACGAACTTCATCTGTAGTTCCAACGCCAAGGGGAACCACATACTGTTCGCCCACTTGTGGGCCACTATTGCCGCTACCCCCCTTGAAGGATCTCAGTTTGTTGAGGACCCTCAACAGAAGGTTGTGAGGAGGGAACAGATAAATCCTGGACCATCTGTTCCAGTCGAGGGACATTGCGTCCACTGCTTCCGCTAAGGGGTCCTCGTACGGGGACACGTACAGGGGCAACTTCTTGTTGTCTTTCGTCGCAAAGAGGTCTATTTGCAGTTCTGGGACTTGATTCAGAATGAAGGAAAATGATCCTGCGTCTAAGGACCATTCCGACTCTATCGGTGTGAACCTGGATAGAGCGTCCGCTGTCACATTGCGGACTCCTTGAAGGTGAACTGCCGACAGGTACCACTTCTTCTTTTCCGCCAATCGGAAAATGGCTAACATCACTTGGTTGAGAGGTGGTGACCTCGACCCTTGTCGATTCAAGCATCTCACAACCACCTCGCTGTCTGTCACCAATCTTATGTGGATCGAGTGACGCGGGGAGACTTTCTTTAAGGTAAGGAGCACTGCCATAGCTTCTAGAAAGTTTATATGAAAGGTCCTGAATAGCTTGGACCAAGTCCCCTGGACTTTTTTCCGATGAGAGTGACCTCCCCATCCCTCCTTTGAGGCGTCTGAGTGAATCGTCATCGACGGGGGAGGTGGCTGAAGAAGAACTGACTTCTTTAGATGTCTGGCTTGGGACCAAGGTCTGAGAAGAGTATGTAGCCGAGGCGGCACTGGTCTTCTCAGGTCTCTTCGCGCGTTTGATGCATACCTTCTCCAAACTCCGGTTGCATCCTTTAGCTGTGCTCTTAGCACTGGGTCTGTCACTGAAGCAAACTGGAGAGAGCCTAGTACCCTCTCCTGTTCGCGTCTTGATATCCTTTCGGAATCTAGAAGTCTCTTGACAGAGCCCGCTATCTCCTTCCTTTTCTTCATTGGGATGGAGAAACTGTGTGACAAAAGGTCCCAGTGGATTCCCAGCCACTGGAACTTTTGGGATGGAGAAAGTCGAGACTTTTTCTTGTTGATCTTGAAGCCTAGGTACTCTAGGAACTGGATCACCTGACTGGAAGCTTGCAAGCATTCGGTCTCGGATGCTGCCCACACCAGCCAGTCATCCAGGTAGGCTACTACCTGAATTCCCTTTAGGCGTAATTGTTTGAGAGCTGCGCTCGCAAGCTTCGTGAAAATCCTTGGGGCTATGTTTAGCCCGAATGGCATGGCTCTGAAGGCGTACAGTTTCCGTTGTAGCCTGAACCCTAGGTAGGGGGAGAGTCGACGGCTGATTGGAATGTGCCAATAGGCGTCTGACAAGTCTATAGAGACTGAGTATGCCCTCTTGGGCAGTAAGGTCCTTATGTGTTGCAGTGTTAGCATCTTGAATTTGCAATTCACTATGAACTTGTTGAGTGGTGACAAGTCCAGAATGACTCTGAGCTTTTCCGAGTCTTTCTTGGGAACACAAAACAGCCTCCCTTGGAATTTGATGGACTTCACCTTTCGGATCACATTTTTCTCCAACAGTTCTTGAACGTACTCCTCCAAAATGGGGGTGGAGTGTTGGAAAAACCGAAGGCATGGGGGTGGAGTGCTGTACCAGCTCCAACCCAGTCCATTCTTGAGTAGGCTTTGGGCCCAGGGATCGAAGGTCCAGCGATCCCAAAATTTCATCAGTCTCCCTCCTACCGGCATCATTTCACTTGGACTGCCGTCCTGAGGTCTTGCCTCCCTGACCACGACCACCTCTGAATCCCCTTCCCCTTGAGGGGCGCCTAGACGAGCCTCTGGCTGCTCCTCTAGGTTTTGCACGAAAGGAAGAAGACTGTCCTTCGAACGTTGGGGCGAATGTGATTGACTGACCTGGCACAGCCTGGGGTACCCACTGAAAGGTAGTCGGGGTTTGTGCCACCATCTGGGGCACTGGAGGCACAGGCAATTGCAGTTGCTGTTGCTGTCTATAAGGCTTGGCTGGCCTAAATGGTAGCCTAGTCTTCATATTCTTCCTCTTTGGTTGAGGACCCTCATCCGGGGAAGATTTTCTTTTGATAGCCAGGCCCCACTTCTGGAGAAGATTTCTATTCTCCACGGCGGCCTTATCAACAACCTCTTTGACCACATCGGTAGGGAAAAGGTCTTTTCCCCAAATGTTGGAGGAGATTAACTTCCTTGGCTCGTGTCTCACCGAAGCCCCGGTGAACACGAACTCCCTGCAAGCTCTCCTTGCCTTGACGAAGCTATAAAGGTCCTTCGTCACTGTGGCTAAGTGAGACTTAGCCACTACCATGAACATTTCATGGACCTTGGGGTCACTTGCCATCGTCTCGAGAGTAGTCTGATGAGACATTGAGGCAGCCAGTCTTTCTTTTGTCTCGAACTCTCTTCGTAAAAGAGATTCGGACAGCTTGGGGAGGTCCTCGCCGAATTGCCGTCCGGCAATATCAGCCTCCAACTTTCCCACTGAGAATGTTAGATGGACATCCTTCCAGTCTTTGTGGTCCATAGGTAGAGCCAGCGACAAGGGTTTACACTCCTCCAGGGAGGGGCAAGGCTTGCCGGCCTCGACTGCCTTTAGGACAGCCGCAAACCCTTTCTGTAAAAAGGGGAAGGCTCTATCAGGAGAGGACACAAACGAAGGGAGCTTCTTGCTCAATGCAGCTACCTTCGAATTCGAGAAGCCCCTCTCTTTCATGGAGGATGAAAGTAGGGCTTGAGCCTTAGCGTGGTCCATAACAATGACCTCCTTCGGCTCTGTCTCCTCCCTTGAAGCTGGTTCTTTTCTCAGCCGGACATAGCAGTCCGGATATGATGCCTTGCTGGGCCAGAATTCTACCTCCTCTAGGGGAACTGAACCCAGCTTATCCGAGATGACGATCTTTCCAGTCGTCATCGGCATGTGCTCAGCATACCTCCATGGGTTAGCATCTGAGCATATGGGAAGGTCTTTCACATTGAGCCTTTTCCGGGGCCCATGTGATTCTGCCAGGGACTGCATACGCAGTTCCATTGCAGCCGCCTTCTCCTGATTCTCCTTCTGCATTTGTTGGATCATTCCAACAATCGAAGAGAGGGCCTGTCCCAGTTCTACTGGGAGGCCAGCCGATGTTGAGGGGATAGGCTCCGGCATCTGAACCGGAGTAGCCGACACCTCGTCGACCTCATCCTCTACGACATCCGGGGTTTGAACTTGATCCTGACCTTCTGCCAGGAGGTCTTCTTCCAAACGTTCGTCCAGGTCAGACATCCTGTCACACAACTGGATGTCTTGCATCGCATCTGCGACTTCCTCGTCCACCTGGACTTGATCTTGAAGGATCTCCTCTTGAGGCTGGGGAATCACTGCCTCAGCTGATGCCTGGGGAAAAAGATACGCCCTCATCTTCTCACTTGGAAGATAAGGGCCAGAGGTGTTCTTCTTGAAGCCCCTTACCCAAGTACGAAGCTTTTCCCTAGCTATATCCCTTGATTCCGCCGTTCTAGGGGAATCAAAAGCCTCAGTAATCAGGTTAGTGCATACAGTACATACCTGAGGGTCCCAATACTGGAGATCATCCTTGGAGACAGCGCATGCTGCGTGTCTCCTACAACACTCATGTCCGCAGAGGTTCTTGCTGCGGACATTGCAGAAAACATTTCCGCACTTCGGAGGGTCCTCCTGTAAAGAGAAGAAATTTCCATGAGTATCAAGTGAACTATGTATCACTGGATATGCATAGTATAGCATAACAATTCATAAATGAAAGACACACACTTGTGTTTCCCTCACAACCCATTGTTGCAGCCTTCCAGATAATAAAATCAAAATGGTTTATCTCTACTAGAGTAACCAATGCAAGGTTTCCAGAGGAAACAGGTGGAGCTCACACCTAGGCAATGATTTTAAAAATCCTGGATAATAGACGGGGAAGAACTCTGCTTCCTGTCTGAGGGCAACAGCAAAGGGCTGTGTAAGAAAACACAATAGTGTTAGAAGATACAGTGCTGTACCTAAACTTTTACTATAGTTTTCTTCTTACTGTATATGCTATACAGAAGAATACTAGTACAGTATAGGAGGATGTGTGCCGGCCTGCCTTTGCCGGCCGGCACACACCACAATTAGCTTTAAAGTATACTACTTAACAGCTATAGGGCGGCAGCCCTCTGGTTCAAATGCCTGTGCCGGCGGCAGCAGCTGCCGGCCAGCAACAGCCAGTGTTGGCCGGCAATGATTGCCGGCCAGTAACTACACAAGGTAGTACCCAGCTGCCGGCCACACTCTTGGTGACCGGCAGACAAGGACTGACATAAGCCGGCCGGCAAAGGTACAAGACCGATGCCAGCCGGCAGCAAAAGAACCAGAAGACTACACCTGCCCGGCTGCCGGCCTCATAGGCCGGCAGCCGGGACAGGTACAGCACTAGAAGAAAATAGAATGGATGCCGGGATAAGAGTGTACACAACCCCCCAAGCCCGGCAACCGAAAGAGTGCATATAAGGAAGGGGAGAAACTTAATTCAGGCTTCCTTGACCAATGCCGTCCGGCTCTGCCGGCAGGCATGGATGAGGGACCAAGAGAGGTCCGGGCAGCACTCGAAAACATAAGACCCTTGCCGTCCAGCATCTCTGCCGGCCGGCAATGGGCTTAGTCAATCCATATCCCAACCTATACTAGGTCCAGAAGTAGAATGACATATGGTACAGTAATACCCCTGCCGGCCAGCTCTGCCGGCCGGCAAGGTACAGTACAGTAATGGCTAGGCCATTACGGAGATAGAGGGGGGAAGGGACAAGAGGGTCCTGCCAACCTTGCTTTAGTGACAGATCACCCGCAGCCAAGAACTTTGTCTTAGCCTAAGGGAGATCTAAGGGAAAGGGCCAGCGCAGTAGTATAATACCTGCCAGCTTCCAGAGCACCAAAGCAAGGAAGGCGTTGCTACTCCCAAGGGAAGATTTATCCTCCCCGAGAACAGCAACAGGACTTAGTCTGGTCGATCACACAAGAAGGAATCATAACTACAGAAACCTTCGATAGTGACCTAAGGGAGCTCAGCTCCCTTTGTAAGTGTTAGGTCAGCGGAGGGAGACTCTGCCCCAAGCCAAACAACACGGACTCAGACTAAAAACTCTGTTGTTCTGTCCCTCTTTGAACCAGACTCAGCTGGAACAGGAAGGTACAGTAACACCCTAGTATAGTTTTATCGAAAATAAATTCGGAAAAAACCACTTAGGGATAAGCCCAAGGCTTAAACAGAGGGAAAGGGATTGCATACCTTCTCCGAAGAAAAGAAAGCAACCGGGGAGTATAATAAAGTATACTAAGGCTCCATAAGCAATTAGCCTAGGCACCAAGAGAATCGATTACCTAATTCACCGAAACTCTCACGTATACAATCTTGGAAATATTCCACACAGTCTAAAATGTATAAAATATAGCCTAAAGCTTCAATAAAATTTTAATTACACTCGGAAAAACCAAAATCATGCATTAAGTACTAGGACCAAACGACTAGGCTACATGGCCTAGCGTAGGCCAGAATGGCGAATACTTCGCCAATTAATACTAAGCACGAAAGGAAATCCTATGTAAAGCTAAATAGCTAAATTTTTATTAAGCAAAACAACCAGGAATGTCACTCTGACTAACTAATTTATACCTAGCGAGTGACAGTGTCCAGGACACCTCTGGTAGGCTACGGCTCTTGTATCAAAGATTAATCCTATTAATCACTCAAAATTTTACCAAGAGCCTACATTTATACATAACAGGACACTATACTCAACTTATCCGAGGCCAACGAAGACGAAGAAGCCATGAAAAGCTGAATAAATCCAAGATTTGCGAGAAAAACAGGAAAAAAACACCGAGTTGTTAAGCTACGCAAAAAGGAATACAGATGGCGCCAGGATTGGCGCCAGGCACGCATACGAATCGGGGGGATAGGGAAGCCTTGGGAGCGGCTCCCCTTTTTCTTTCCCGAATTCGTATCTCGTCAATCTCCCTCCTACGTGACGAATCTCTGTTCAGGTCGTAGATTGCCATGTGACGTGTCTAGAATACGTCCTCTGATATGTCGCGATATCCCTTTCACGAGGGATACTCGCTCCAGGAGTTAGAATTCTGGTACCTTAAGGTAAATTCTCTGGGAATATCGCCGTAGTTGTAATATACCCTAGGAAACTACCCTATAGGAACTTCCATCAGGACGACATGGCTTGAGCCCAAAAATATATATATATATATATATATATATATATATATATATATATATATATTATATATATATATATATATATATATATATATATATACAGTATATACAGTATATATATATATATATATATATATATATATATATATATATATATATATATATATATATATATATATATATATATATATATATATATATATACAGTATATATATATATATATATATATATATATATATATATATATATATAATACACAGTATATACAGTGTATATATATATATATATATATATATATATATATATATATATATATGTATATATATATATATATATATACAGTATATGCGTGAGAAAAATTTATGCACATACAGGTCAAAAAAATTTTTTATCTTTCCTGCCACTGTTGTAGAAGAGTGCTGAACTCGAGTCATTCCTCTTATTCTAGGCTGAACGCAAGTCATTCCTCTTATCCTGGGTTGAAAAAGTCATTACTCTTATCCTGCAGTAAACTAGAACCATTGCTTTGATCCTGGATTAAACACGAACAATTCTTCTTAACGTGAGTTGTACCCTACCCATTCCTCTTACAGTATCCTGGGTTGAACTTGAGCCATTCCACTCAAGCTGGCTGAATGCTAGCCAACACTCTCAACACGGCTGAACACTAGCCAACACTCTCAACACGGCTGAACGCTAGCCAATGCTCTACATCTGGCTGAACGCTAGCCAATCTTCTTAACCTGAATGAACGCTAGCCAATCTTCTTAACCTGGCTGATCGCTAGCCAATTCTCTTAACATGGCTAAACACTAGCCAATTCTATTGACCTGGCTAAACGCCAAAACATCCTCTTAACCTGGCTGAACACTAGCTAATCCTCTCACCTGGCTGAATGCTAGCCAATGCTCTCTACATGGCTGAACGCTAGCTAATGCTCTCAACATGGGTGAATGCTACCCAATCCTCTTAATCTGGCTGAACACTAGCCAATCTTATTAATATGGATGAACGCCTGTCAATGTTCTTAACATAAACATGGCTGAATGTTAGCCAATACTCTAAACATGACTGAACGCTAGCCAATGCTCCTAAGATGGCTGAATGCTTGCAAATGCTCTAAACATGGCTGAACACTAGCCAAACCTCTTAACATGGCTGAACACTAGCCAAACCTCTTAACATGGCTGAACACTAGCCAATGCTCCTAAGATGGCTGAATGCTAGCAAATGCTCTTAACATGGCTGAACACTAGCCAAACCTCTTAACATGGCTGAATGCTAGTCAATGCTCTTAACATGGCTGAATGCTACCCAATGCTCTTAACATGGCTGAACACTAGCCAACGTTCTTAACGTGGCTGAACACTAGCCTATGCTCTTAACGTGTCTGAACACTAGCTTATGCTCTTAACATGGCTGAACGCTAGCCAATGTTCCTACCATGGCTGAACGCTAGCCAATGCTCTTAACATGGTTGAACACTAGCCAATGTTCTTAACATGGCTGAACGCTAGCAAATGTTCTCAACATGGCTGAACGCTAGCCAATGCTCTTAACATGGCTGAATATTAGCCCATGTTCTTAACATAGCTGAACACTAGCCAATGCTCTTAACATGGCTAAACGCTAGCCAATGTTCTTAACATGGCTGAATGCTAGCCAATGTTCTTAACATGACTGAATGCTAGCCAATGCTCTTAACATGGTTGAACGCTAGACAATGTTCTTAATATGGCTGAACGCTAGCCAATGCTCTTAACATGACTGAACGCTAGCCAATCTTCATAACATGGCTGAATGCTAGCCAGTCCTCTTAACATGGCTGAATGCTAGCCATTCCTCTTAACATGGCTGAACGCTAGCCAATGCTCGTAACATGGCTGAACGTTAGCCAGTCCTCTTAACATGGCTGAACGCTAGCCAGTTCTCTTAACATGGCTGAACGCTAGCCAGTTCTCTTAACATGGCTGAATGCTAGCCAGTTCACTTAACATGGCTGAATGCTAGCCAATGCTCTTAACATGGCTGAATGCTAGCCAATGCTCTTAACATGGCTGAATGCTAGCCAGTGCTCTTAAAATGGCTTAACGCTAGCCAGTTCTCTTAAAATGGCTTAACGCTAGCCAATGCTCTTAACGTCTGAACACTAGCCAATGCTATTAACATGGCTGAACACTAGCCATTGATCTTAACATGACTGAACGCTAGCCAATGTTCTTGACATGGCTGGACGATAGCCCATGCTCTTAACAAGGCTGAATGCTAGCCAATGCTCTTAACATGGCTGAACACTAGCCAATGCTCTTAACATGGCTGAATGCTAGCCAGTGCTCTTAACATGGCTGAATGCTAGCCAGTGCTCTTAACATGGCTGAATGCTAGCCAATGCTCTTAACATGGCTGAACGTTAGCCAATGCTCTTAATATGGCTGAACACTAGCCAATGCTCTTAACATGGCTGAACACTAGCCAACGTTCTTAACATGGCTGAACACTAGCCAACGTTCTTAACATGGCTGAACACTAGCCAACGTTCTTAACATGGCTGAATGCTAGCCAATGTTCTTAACATGGCTGAACGCTAGCCAATGTTCTTAACATGGCTGACCGCTA
>NC_090748.1:81343967-81346467 GCF_036898095.1 Palaemon carinicauda | reverse complement strand
ACAACATCAATGTTAGAATACCAAAAGAACACACAATTCAGTCAAAACTCAATGCCCTCTAGACAATTACTATATTTTTTAAAATGTTTTCATCACGCTTTCATAAAAATTTTAGATGAACATTCCACCTATCCACTCATAGATGCGTATTGTTTTCAGAAATCACACCACTGAAATCTTGAACAAAACTTTTTTCTTCTATAGGCTTTATGTCATTTTTTAAAGAATATAATTTAGGCCACAACTTCCCACGTTTACTCTCTGGAATAAAATGAAATTTCGATTGTTTGGTTTAGCGACTCTTTCTCCTCCTCTTCTGACAAATTTCAGAACTCTTCCTCATTCTCCTTTCCTGGAGTTTTATAACCTTTCATCTTTTAAGAAGTAGGGATGCCGACCGCTTTCGTTATTATTACTGCTACACTTTTATCATGCCTCTCTTTCCTCGCTGTCTTGGCCGTATGATAGGTAAGTCTATGAGATACTCGTTCAATTTGGATCTGCATCAATCACCATATTCAATATCAAAACATAAGGATTGGATTTATGAAATTTGGGCCATATCCCGGCACTAGGCAATTCGGCGCCCGAGTGCAACAAAAGAACAAACCCCTGCGGTTACATTGTGATGTAAAATGTAAAAGTTAGGACTTTGGACAGGTACAGGGAAAAGAAAAGGGAGGTAAAGTAGAAGTATATAAAACATAAAAGTGCAAGTAGCAGGAAGGTCCTCTTAAATGGGTGGTAGCCGTCCCCCTCCCAACCCCAACCCAAAGAAAAAAATCTTCCATATTTAAGTTGCAATCTGGTCTTGTGAACGAACCTCTGGATCTGACAACTTCCACGACAAATGTCGCTCCACAAACCTACAATAAACCAACAAAATTTAATAAAGCTCCTACTCATTAGGTTACGCAAAAAAAAAAAAAAAAAAAAAAAAAAAAAAAAAAAAAAAAAAAAAAAAAAAAAAAAAAAAAGTTACACTATTCAACTCTACACGTAATCTCTTGCCTCTTGGATACTGATGTACCTTATTTTTCTACGTTTTCTGATGCACCTACAAAGCCCTTTCCATGTCGTCTTCTCCTCCATAATCACAGCACTTATAAAATGTACAACCTAATTACTAACCGATGATCCACCATTTTTACACAGGGGGGAAACCCTCTAAAAACACACTAATTCATCTTTTACCTAAAAATATAATTTTTAATATAACCTCTGTGTATCTCCACATCTCCAATATTTCCAATTTCGATTGGGTTACATTCTTTCCAAACAATTCTCCTGCTGAGCTCTGATAGCTTTCTTCTTATTTGTATTAAAAATCCAAACATAACTTACATTAGGAAAAGTTTGCTCTTCAATCATTTCATGCATTCCAAACCTGGCTTCAAAAGACAACATGCCCCCGCCCCACCTAAATTTCCTCCTAATCTTTATTCCACATCTTGCTATATTACATGCTTCACCCATTCTGTAATTCCCATCTTCTATCGTCCTATTTTCATCTATCCACATACAAACACTCATTTTCTTCGCAACCATAAATACAGTTAATTGTTCCACCGTTTTGGTACCGTTATTCACTTAACTCATTAAAATTTTCTCAAAACTTTCCTCTATCAAAAAAACGTTCAGACTCTTTCTTTGGTTATTTCAGTTCCCCCTTGCTATCGCCAATCGATTCTACATCAACAGCACACATCAGTAATTCCACACTATAATTAGAACGACCATTTGTTACAGCGCATGCCTTCGTCACTGCCACTTTTGTCACCAATATAACTGATGATGATGTGGGCATTTGATCCTAAAGAACACAAGATAGGCAATTGAATTATGCACATTTTCACACTAGTTTCATGCAAATCAGATAAAAAATGGCCAATGCCACGATATGGCAAAATCTTTTTCGTGACCTTCGCCTTGACTTTTGATCCAACCACTGCCATAATGAAATCAAATTGTCTTTGGTCATGACCAATATCCTACAAAATTTCATGGGATTCGGTCAAACAGTTTTTGAGATATGCGAATCACATACACAGACATACAAAAAAAATAATACACAAACAAGGTTAATGACCATGTTATCATGCTATATATCACAAGATAGGCAATGGAATTATTCATATTTCAGCCCCACTTTCATGCAAATCGGATAAAAATTGACCACGATGTAGTAAAAAAGACATTTTACCTATTCGTGATCTTGACCTTGAACTTTGACCCAATCACTCCCAAAATCTAATCAACTTGTCCTTGGTCATGATCAATCATCCCACCAATTCTCACGAGATTCGGTATTTGTTTTTGAGTTTTGTGATTCGTTTTTCACCTTTTCGTGACCTTGGCCATACCTTTTGACCCAATCACTTCCAAAATCTAATCAAATTGTCATTGGATCATGGCCAATCATCCCACTTATTTTCGCAAGATTCGGTCAAATAGTTTTTGAGTTATCAGAATCATAAACACACAGACAGACAAACATACG
>NC_090748.1:81321467-81328967 GCF_036898095.1 Palaemon carinicauda | reverse complement strand
TTAACATTTTAAACATATAATCGATCCAAAGCTAATGAAAAGAGATGCAGACAGTTAACTGCAGATATTTTCATGATATGTGGCTAATATCTTAAAAATTATATATGATAGCATACTATACATACATTACATATAGCTCTTACTAACCAATTATCAACGTAGTTAATATTACACATAAATAGATGCATATGTACTTACATATTCATACACACTATAATATATATATATATATATATATATATATATATATATATATATATATATATATATATATATATATATATATATACACATATGTGTACAATATATAAATATATATATATACTGTATATATATATATATATATATATATATATATATATATATATATACATATATATGTGTGTGTATATAATATATACTGTATATATATATATATATATATATATATATATATATATATATATATATATATGTATATATATATATATCTTTCTAAACGGGAATACCATAACGTGGTGAAAGGTTTGCGTATCACCACGATCAGCAAAGCTCTACTGTATAGTCAGGGACAGACATAGTTTGTTGATTTGCTGTGGTCGATCAGAATAAAATGCAGTGATGAAAAACACCAAACCTTAGACATGAATAGAGAAGTCCAAGGCTTTTATCTTATAGTGAACTAGGAACGGCAGTATTTGTAGTTTGTTGTTTTGCGCGCCCGCGCGCGTGTATATATATATACATCTATATATATATATATATATATATATATATATATATATATATATATATATATATATATATATATATATATATATATATTATATATATATATATATAGATGTATATATACTGCATATACATATACACACATATTCATATAATGTGTGTGTGTTTGCCCTTCATAATGAAAAATGAATAAAAATAACTAAAATGCCAAGTTTTGGGCCAAAGAGGCCATTTAGTATCGGCATGGCAATAGCAATGACAATTATATTTACTAAATAGAAAACAAGCATAAAACTATGTACATCATTCATACTCCTTCCTTCATATAAATAATTAAATTGTAAATAAACCAATTAAAATTCGTAATAAATCTTTAAAAGTACAATTCCTAAGTGTCTTCAGTACTACCTCTCCACCTAAATCCTCAGTAGTAGATATCAGATGAAGGCCATGATCAATCTTACCATTCATGGGATATCGCTCTAGGCTATTAAAATTTATGGGGAGATGAAGTTGTAAGTACCATTCATTAAGCCCTAAGCGAGTCTCATTAACATAAAATCGATACCTAACAAAAGTAAAATAATACTTCGATTTTTGGTTGGCGAGTCATTAACAGCTCTCAATTCATTCCGTTACATCCTCTAATTTTAACTGGATAATTCATTTTGGATGCTGAAGATTACTAAGATCAATCTCACTGTGGATAAATTTAGTTTTCAGAAGCTGCCTCAGAAGAATTTCACCACCTTGATCACAACTTCCTAAAGAAGACCGTTGTAGAGGTATCATACGGCCAACAAGTGTCATGCTACGGTCAAGTAAAGAGAAAGGACTTGGGAGTCTGTAAGATCAAACTGGACCTTTTTCACAAGACATTGATACTATCATTATGACTTCTTTGAGCATCTCTGTTTGTGATGTGCATTTGACTTAGCCAATCGAATTCAAATGCCTGGCCATAGTAGTCTGTGATTGATGGAAGAAATCCTATAAATTAACCAACTTTCCCTGTAAGAATTACAGTAAATTAGAAAACTCTAACCTCAATATAACACATGATATAGAAAAAAGGAAGAACCTTAATTGGGTCTCATGTTGACAATAACTCCATCAGTTCACCCATTTTGCTCGGCTATCGCCGACATTAGCGCGATGGGCCAAAGAGCATACAACTCTTCAAAATATACCAGAAGTTACTATTAATAACAAGAAACATTTTTAGCAGTTGCCAATAACATTTTTCAGAACGAAATAGAAAGAAAGATATAAATAGATAGAATTCACCACAGACAGACACAGGTCATACTAAAAATTCATATAAGAAAAGCAAAATAAAATCAAAATAGCAATGAAGACTGAAGAAAAAGACATTCAAATACAAACTCTTGCCCTAAACGAATACAGAAAAAGCCGAAATGCAATCAAATATATTTTCTAAACCAAAAATATACAAAATTTAGTCATTACATTTGGCACAAAACATGAAAACACAACCAATGATGAGATAAACATTAAACTGTGAAGGGGGAAATGGAATGACACAATTACATTACCATATCTCTTTAAAAATCATGATGCTATGTTTACACTTTATAGTTCCATTCTGGAATATTTTTATCACATCTAATAAACCTCCAGTGATATCCAGCACAATCTCATTAACCAACTATCAAAATTTAAAATGGATTCGGATTATTTTTTTTCAAAGATCACCCTCATAAATACTCTACCTTTGAGTTGATTGACTATGAAGTTTATTACAAGGGCACAGAAAATAATCCTGAAACAGCAAGTAAATACATCTTTTTCGAACAGAAACTGTCACAAAAATATGTGCATAAATATCAAAAGAATTATATTAGTACTTCATAAGAATTATATCAGTACTCCAAAAGAATTATATTAACTACTGAATAATAATTCCCGCTCTGAAATTATTCAAACAGTTGAAAGTCCAGAGCTCTTTACAGATAAAACACTCAGTGAATGAACTCATTGATCATTGGTCAATACAAAGATTCATGAAACTACATAATTACAAAACAATTATTTACTGTACAAGTTGCAAGACTCCCTTAACGGCATAGCAATCTTTTCTCCCAAAAAGTTTCCTTCTATCTCAGCCGTAATCTAGATATTCACAAAGTAAATATCAACTTTAATACCTTCATTCTATGGTTTTTTTAGGCCCGGAATATTTGAAACTAAGCTGAGAAGTACCCCTATCCTATTAAAGGTTTAACCGTACAAAAATAAGTTTACTTCTCCACAAAAATTATATTGCAACCACGACAAGATAATCATAATTTATTGATAATAAAAATGCCCATTTCTATCAGCAGCCATTGTCTGGCCTTCCCTGGTCCTAACTTGGGTGGGGAGGAGGATTGGGCGCTGATCAGTACATGCGGTCAGTCTCTAAGGCTTTGGCATTGTCCCTTGCCTCTGCCATTCCATGGGTTTTAAACCGCAAACCTCCTCTTTATGACACACCATTGCCTCATTTTACCATCGCCTGTTTTATATATATATATATATATATATATATATATATATATATATATATATATATATACTTAATGCATTATATACATACATAATATACACACACACACACACATATATATATATATATATATATATATATATATATATATATATATATATATATATATATATACGAGTATATATATATATATATATATATATATATATATATATATATAAAATATACAGTATATACATATATACATATGTATATGTATGTATGTGTATGTGTTTGTGTGTGTGTGTTCATGTCATCACAATTCTATTAGTAAACATGAAAGGCAAGCGATATACGTTTGCAAAACATAAGCTTGAAAGACCCTCTGTGTGAAAGATAACACGCAACGTCAAAGTAAATTTCATAAAGAATTGTTTAGATGGAAAGCCACTTTAAACTTGTATATGAAAGAACAAAACTCTTGGATGACACCTGTGTTTAAACTAACGGCAATCAACTCTAGAAACCACTTGCATATCACAAAACCACTTAAAACCTGGATTCAACAGGAGATTTTTAGGGAACTCTCAGTGTGAGTTCAAGCTTTAAACATTTAATATGCCAATAAAAGGAAAAGAACATTCACCAAGCTGGGTTAGTTCTCTTGGTTGAGGGTACACTCAGGCACACTTTTCTACCTATTTCCTTATTTCCTTTCCTCACTGGGCTATTTTCCCTGCTAGAGCCCTTGGGCTTATAGCATCCTGCTTTTCTAACTAGGTTATAGCTTAGTTAATAGATAATAATAACAACAACAACAACAACAACAACAACAACAACAAAAATAATAATAATAATAATAATAATAATAATAATAATAATAATAATAATAATAATAATAATAATAAATGCTTAGTTTGATGAAATTAAGCCATATTCTTTCCGCAAAATGTCTGGATGTTCAGGACTTTCCCAAATCTTATTTTACTATTTCTTAATGGTTACTTTAATAATAAAATAAAATTTCTATGGTTTGCATCATTCATGGTAATTATAAACATATTACTTCGACTACTTCACTCAATCTTGAAATTAATTTCCTTTGATGTAGGGAAGAACCCATGACATCAAACACGTTTATCCCTTACATCTCTTGTGACTTTAAATAAATGGTTACATATTATACATACTTTTTAAACTATATGCGCGTACATTAATACATGTGGGTGTTTGTGTGTAAATATATAAACTCGACTTAATAATTAATTATAAGATTTCCCCCATTGGAAGCATTTCTTACTTTTACTTTTACTTTTACAGGTTCATTTCTCGCCCTCCATCAGACACTAAAAGTCTGTTCAGGCGGGCCTTGGTGTGTGAAAATAATTTCTTCCAGTTAATATTTGCTCTGTATCTTATCAGTTATTTCGCTAGCATTTGTATTCAGGCTTAATAGTTTTCAGGTCACTATTATAACACTTTCTAAAAAGATAAGTCTTCAGGTTTTTTTTGAAAGCTGCCACATTTTTGCTATTCTTGACATCAAGTGGAAGGTCGTTGAAGTCTCGGTGCAGCATAACTGAACATTCTTCCTCCTATTGCATGATTCACTAATTTCGAATAGTCTATGTGGGTCATCAGCATGTCTAACTCTTACAGCAGCGCTGGTAGCTTGAGGGTAGGGGACCAAGCAATCACGAAGATATTCAGGCTTATCACTTGTAAGTTCTCTGTGAGTCTACGAGCAAATCTTAAATTCAATTCTAGCCTTAACAGGTAACCTATGTAGATCAATCAATGCAGGAGTTATTCTCTCCCGTAGTTTAATGCCTTTTATCAGTCTAGCCGCCCGGTTTTGCACATTTTGAAGCTTTCTTAGTAGTGTATTGGGCACATTTCCTTTTATGATTGTAATATTTACGTATTTCCAGAGTATATTCTCCTTTAAACTCTCATTATCAGATAAACTTAAATTTGGAATCTAAAAGATTTACGAGGAGATAAACGACACTAATCTTGCTTCCTCTTCGATGGAAATTGTTTGGAATCGAGTCAACCAGATTGACTTTCATAACCTGGCGAGGTATTACCTTGAGGCTTGCTAGAACTTTAGTACGATGTTCTAGAGACCGAACATATACGCACGACTATTAGCCCAAAGCCAAGCCATGTCCAAACTAGGACCATGGAGAACCAGGCAATAGCTATTGACGACTCAGATAGTGGATATTCTTCCTTTGCTCAAGGACGGCATGGATATGGATATTAATAAAAACTATTATGCATTGAGCTCATTAATAATTGAGGATTACACATTGCCAGTCTCCAGTGTTCCAATATAGTATCACATCCTATACAACCAGAAGCAAATTAATGGCTGAATATATGTTCGTGATTGTTCTAAATTATACCGATTACCACGAATACGTCAAATCAAAATCATTAGCGATTCCTTAAAAGTTTAATTCCCATCAATAAACCCTCAACACGGTTATTTCAATGAATATCTGCTCATTAACATGAATTACATATATAATTAGCCCTTCTTAAGCAAGCGGCATTCTTTGCAATTGCTGATTAAAAGACTCCAACGGGTGATTAGTATATCATTATGGCTTTCGCTTCCGAACCAAAATTAGTATCATGCTCCATTCAAGCATCTGACACTGCCTGGTTGGGAGAGCATAACATACTCTCCTTTCAATTATCTTTTGTAATTGACTGTGCAACTGCGCCTTGATTTGGGTCAGGTGGGTTAGATCCGATTAGGACGGTTGTGACAATGCAACTGCTTTTCCAGATTGGACACTGCGCACATATTGTGCTTTATATAATGCTATACATTAACTGCATGTTTAAAAATTATTCATTGACATTTACTACATACAAGTATATCATTTCCCACACTTCACCTTTACTTCTTATTTAAGTTATACATGAACATCCCTAAGTAATTTGCGGTTTCTTGTTGGGAGAGTTATAATATTCTTAATCGTTCTATAACAATTGTGTATATCATGAAATAGAGAAAAAAATACCTTGCTGGTATTAGCAATGTGCTTGACCAATAAAGAACAACACTCGCAAATTTCTTTTATTTAGTCTTGAGTTTAATCCGTAAAAGTATTTTTCCTCCAAGATCGCTATTGTGAGAAAAAAAATAACCCTATTCAAGCTCAAATAATATTTTGACTTCTGTGTGGAGAAAAATTTGACTGTGGTGGCTGATGTGGTAACGTCTCTAAATGGTGATCGCTAGACAGGGGTTCGAGTCCCGCTCAGACTCGTTAGTTCCTTCGGTCGCTGCAACCTCACCAGCCTTGTGAGCTAGGGTTGGGGGGTTTGGGGGAGCTTATAGGCATATCTGCTGAGTTATCAGCAGCCACTGCTCGGCCCTCCTTGGTCCTATCTTAGGTGGAGAGTGGGCTTGGGCGCTGATCATATGTAACATGGTCAGTGTGTAGGGCATTGTCCAACTATAAAGGGCAATGTCACTGTCCCTGGCCTCTGCCATTCATGAGCGACCTTTAAACCTACAAAGAGAACTCCCTGGCGTACTACTCGCCGGCCTTTTTAAATGCATATTAATGCTTCCTGGACACTCTAGTCCTTAACAACCAGTACCTTTTGCACTGCTAATACACAAATTTTTTGTGATTTTCTTCTTCTTCCACAGTGATACACACATTTCTCCAAAACAGAATCAACAAAATAAAATTTCACTCGTCTGCTTATTTCTCACCCTTTGAACACTTGTGATTCAAAATCTACGCAAGAAAACTAGCACTCAATAAATATTTCTTTCCGTAACAAATGATTATCATTTGCCTCTTTATTAAATACATTGGCATTTACCCCACCAGCAAATATCAGGTGTTTGAGTGACTGACTTAAGTAAATGATTCGAAATTAGTGTGAAATTTTACTTCTTCAAAAGCAGTCCAGAATCAAAAGCAAATGATTTAAATTATCACATTTTCTTTAATTGTATCAATATTCTTAGTGAACTCTTCAAATTGAAACGGATCTTAACAAATCATAAAAGAGTTGATACAGCGACTGATATATTTCATTTCCTATAATTTCTTTTTTTCCTAATTTGTTAGGGTGCATAAGTCACTTCTACTGTAAGTGGCTTCAGTTATATAAAGTGTCACATTTAATTGCTTTACTACACTCTTCAGCGAGGCATTATAGTCCCGAATTCAAGTTCTTTGCTAAGGACTGATGCAGGCACAGTTTATCAGTCCCATCCAAAATCCTATATTAATTCAAGTCACTGCACGACTCTACTTCGTTCT
>NC_090748.1:81301467-81311467 GCF_036898095.1 Palaemon carinicauda | reverse complement strand
AAGTCCTATGACTTTTTTCAGTTCTTTTCACAGTAATTCCAATTCTCCCGAATCTTCTATTCTATCCCATCTCATCCAAGTTCCTCAAAAGTAATCTCTAATTATATCTTCATGGTTCATTCATCTTTAATCTGGCCTGGATTATATTGATTATATTCATGCTTTATTTCTAGAGCAGTATGCAATCACGCCGTTCCTGCCAACTCTCAAAAGTATGACCATTCTCATTCTTAAAGCTGCCAGCCTACTGCCCATTGCCTCAAATTATCTTTTTATCTCTATAAAACTTACCAGGCCATCAACTTTCGTTCTGAACATAAGTATGACTCATAAAAACTAAATCTACAAGTAATTTTCATAAAATGATAATGTTCCTCTCTTAATCTTGAAGTAGTATTCCAGTGGGTTCTATTTTCTTTCCCTACTCTTTTTCCTCTCTTAATCAATGAATTCTCTTAAAATCCTATTTACTTGCTATTCACCTTCCACGTTTCTCTTTTATCTACTTTCCTGTACTCTAATGTGGATTGCCCTAAATCTAGAATTGCCCTATCTATAGTATATCTCATAAATTCCATCTTAGTCTTAACTTTGTAAAATCAAATACCTCTGATACGCAGTTTATTTCTGTGGTTTTTTTTTTTATCATCTTTTTCATTTTGTATTCATGGAAATTTGATAAAACTCTCATCGATATTTTGCGTAACAATGTTTTCCCAGTTGCTCCACAAAAGGCATTTAACAAATAGAAAAATATACCTCCGAACATTGTTTCTGTAGTTCAGATATTGCAAATGTTTTCTAAACATTGGTTCCATTTGAAGTTATTCATCACTGTCCGAATTATAAGTTCTCATATCTGAAGTGGTTCATATTTCATGTCCTTTCATGATATATTTTAATTTAAGGTCGTTATTAAAATTATCAATAAATATTCTCTCTCTCTCTCTCTCTCTCTCTCTCTCTCTCTCTCTCTCTCTCTCTCTCTCTCTCTCTCTCTGTGGAAATCATGTCTATTTCTGCTTCCTAGACATATTTCTTCCTTCCTTTCAGAGACAAGTTTTCATTTTAATTCTTCAAGACCAGCTTTTCTTTTCACGTGTTTTCTTAAGACTTCTACAAAAGAGGTCATGACGGCCAAGAAAAATCATCAACTGCAAAATTCAGTTTCCAAATAAATTTAAATTATGACCTCAAAAAAATAAAAAAGCCAAAATTTTGCCTATTTCTTGTGCTTTTGTAATAATAAAATAAAAAAGGCTTTCTCAGTATCTGCCTGGCTCAATTAGATTATTCTCCTATATCCTGTTTGCTGCTCAAAAGTCCTTCGTTTCCTCTCGGCTTCATCGAATGACTTGAGATTCTCATAAAGGATCAACGACAATATCCCTTAGGTCGAGAGATGATTTCCCTCTCACAAACTTTAAATATGATTTAAATGATCAAACTAATAAAGTTATATGACTACCTAAACTCTATATACATATAAAGCCTTAAAAACCCGTAGCACTACTTCGTTTATTGAAAAAATATTTCATAAAATTCCTAATACTCTCGAGGCATTAATTAATTCGTAATCCTGAACTAACAAAGGGCCGGTGCACTAGACATATTCTCTCTCTCTCTCTCTCTCTCTCTCTCTCTCTCTCTCTCTCTCTCTCTCTCTCTCTCTCTCTCTCTCTCTCTCTCTCAAACAAGATATAATTAAGATTCAGACTGCAAAAGGTAATGAAAACCATTATAATCCCCAGTCCTTTCAATTAAGGATTTTACCCATGCCGGTATACAAAACTATTATCATATACCTATAATAATTGAGTATAAGCAAAATGAGTTCATTTAGAATTTCTCTCACTTATCTTTATGGGAAGTTTATCTTTCAGGTCAATTTTTAGAGATCATAAATCCGAATTTTTTTTCCTGTATATCAATAACCCGTCCTTCCAAAAACAAATATCATACCTAGAAAATATTAATGAATAAAAGACGGTTTATAATGACTATATCATTCCGAAAAAAAAAAAAAAAAACCAGGATGAAGTTGCTAGACATACGGCCAAGAGCTGTTCTATTATCACAGTGGTCAAAATCTTAGGTTGTTCATTATCTGAGGCGGCTGAAAAAGTAACAAAGTGACAGTAACTTGAACTGGTTTTCAAAAGCAAACATTCCTGTTCAGTTACAGAGAATTTGGACGCTACACTACATACATAGATATACTGTACTGTATATGCAAATACACTACATACAGAAACACACACACAGATATATATAATATATATGTATATATATGTATATATATATACACACAAACATATTCTTATGTATACATCTACATATGTATATATACATTTTTAAATATTCACAGTATATGTACTGTGTATGCACACACACACACACACACACACACACACACATATATATATATATATATATATATATATATATATATATATATATATATATATATATATATATATATATTATATCTATGACCATATATAAATAAATCTATATATATAGATAGATAGATTTATATATAGATAGATAGATAGATAGATTTATATATAACACAAAACAATATACAATATATATATATATATATATATATATATATATATATATATATATATATATATATACTGTGTATGCATAAATGTACACACATATAGTAAATATACATATATATACTGTATATACTGTATACATATATAAAATATATTATTGATATATCATGTATCTCAGTGGCTAGACTATAGTAAAAGGAAGTTTTATAAGTTGACAGATTCTAAAATCATTTACAAAAACCAAGCTTAGCAACATAGTCAATCGTTGCAAAGATGAAGGGTTGAAGATTAGTTGGGTTAATGAAAGAATGGACTACCAAAAATGAAAAATGCAAAGACAACTAAATTGTAATGGTTTAAGAATGAAGGAAAATAATTCCACAGTTTTCCCTTAACTTACAACTATAATTATTCAATAATGGTATTTCTCTGAAAATTTTTATTTTGTTAATCATTCTTATTGAAGAATAAAGATAATTAATAAAACAATAAAGGGAAACAAAAATACGGTAGAATATCTAAGAGAAGGGAAAGGTTTGTATAAGAACGCAGAGATTGGAAGAATCTGTAAAAGAATCTAAATAAAACGAGAGGCTTTTGAAAGATGGATAGATAGATATCGGTTAAGTGCGAGACGAGGAAAGCAAAGGGAAAGGATAAGGAAAATGGAATTGAAGGGACAGAAAGTCAAAGGTTGCAGAGATAGTGAAGGATTAGCATGCAACTGCTTAAAGCAGACACAGGAGAGATGTGCAGTGGTGATGGACAATATGCAAGAAGGAATTTGTTATATAAAAGGGAAAAGGGATATTGAATTTGAGGAATCAATTGCAAGAAATCGTACATTCCTAAGCAGGCTTTATGTATATGTATGTGTGTGTATGTATGCATGTATGTATATGTGTATATATATATATATATATATATATATATATATATATATACACACATACATATATATATATATATATATATATATATATATATATATATATATATATATATATATATATTACATATGCATAAATATATATAATATATATATACACACATATGCACATTATATATATACATATATATGTATATATATATATATAGATATAGATATATAGATATATATATATATATATATATATATATATATATATATATATATATATATATATACACACAGAAATATAACTGTACACGCATGTATAACTTGTGTGATTTACTTAGAAAAAAGTGTACCTTGTGAACATGTTATGAATGGTTTCATACCGATTGGGTTAGGATCAAATAGTCAATGCTCTCGGATTTAAAACGGCCTCAAAAATATGCTTTGATTCCCTATCATATTTCGTTATAAATCCTTCTCTTATAAGAGAACAAATCAAACGATGACCATTCGAAATTGGCTGAACACGCTGACAATATATTCTTGGGAAGCTAACTGATATTTGGCCCAAAAGCAATCAATGGACCTTCTTTATCCTTATCTCGTCTAAAAATCCTAAAGGTACAAGCAACACGAACACCCACATCCTAGATTACATAAATTAATACTCTCTTTCCAACGTTATGGTACAGTTGGAAACTGGAATTCCCGGTACACCTCGCTATGTAGAAGTAAACCGAGACACGCCCTTACAACGCAGTGGCTTCCTGGGTCTAGTCCCGCCAACCACATCTGTCATCTCACCCTACATTATATGTTTGTTTACACGTCGCGAAGTAAGGGTGTGACAGGGTGCACTTCTTCGGAGCAAGGTGTACCAGGGACTTTTGCGTTCAACTGTTTATATATATGTATATATATATATATATATATATATATATATATATATATATATATATATATATATATATACAGTATATATATATATATATATATATATATATATATATATATATATATATATATATATATATATATATATATATTACACATACATATATATATTAAATATCTGCAGAGAGAGAGAGAGAGAGAGAGAGAGAGAGAGAGAGAGAGAGAGAGAGAGAGAGAGAGAGCGCAAGAGCGAGAGAGCGCGAGAGCGAGAGAGAGAGTCCTCTAGTACTTCGGATAATCCAAATTCAGCTTGGTAAAACCCACAACTTAAACATTCCTCATCTTGAATCATAAAAGCATACAAAAGTTGTATATCTTAATGAATCCCTGGAAAGGTAGAGGAACACCAAAGCGAGCAGCTCCGATGAAATAAAATATTTTAATTATTTTTTCTATATGAAGTATAATTTCAAAGATGAAGTGCACAACGGCCCCTTTACTTGATCATTAATCATGCATCAGTTCATATTTTGTTCTCTATGCAAGACTAACAGGAACTTGAAAGACGATCTTGTAGCTTGATTCTTTGAAGTCCAAAGGCCAGAAATCAATTATTCCTTAGTAATCCTCGAATAATGAGATCTTTACATCTACGAAGTCAAATATTACTTACATAAAGAATTCGTCTATTATTCCTCCCCCTTGAAATAAGGTTATAACCGAGAAGTTTCATCTTTCTTGCAGTAGCAGAATCTTTTTAAAGAAAACTTTAAAACCACTTCAGCTTTTTTTTTTAAGTTTTACCGCAACATTAAGAAGTTTATTAAAAGATTTTACAGCTTAAATCTTACAGTTACTAATTGATCAATCTTTAAAAGACACCAGCTCAATAAGAAGCTCTTGGAATAAACACACACAAAAAAGATAATAAAATAAAAGGGAAAGAAAACCACAAATGGAACTTTTAGTAGCATTATTTACGAAGTTATTTTTGTACTAATTATGATCTCGACAACATCTTACTACACTATTCAAAGAATTTCATAGTCATTGTAAAAATTTAAATAAGAAATATGTTGACCGAGATCCCTCCATTTTCCTCCTTGAAAATAATGAAACTGGTAATGACATGTGTCATTAATAATTACTAATTAGGAGACTATAATGACTTCTCAAACCTTTCTGTTTCGCCTACTATGAATTCCATCCATGTTAAAGTTAATGAATATATATTTCAAGAAAAAGGTTCCCATAAGGACATATCTCCAACTTTGTGGATTACGGTGTGATCTTTCAATTCCAAATACTTGGTGAAATTACGCTTTTCTTCATTAGTCACAGGAATTTCAGTTGCCATTTCAACGTTAAAAGGTCGCCCATAAATGGCAGAGGTAAGGGACAGTGACTATGCCCTAGATACTGTCCGTATATTACAAATGATAAGCGCCCAAGTCCCTTCTACACCCAAGTCAGGACCAGGGAGGGCCAGACAATGACTGTTGATGACTAAAAAGGTACACTTAAAAGCTCACGCAAACAAACCATCGCTAGCTCACATGAATGGTGAGGTTGCAGACACAAGAAATTAAAGAGCTTGAGGGGTCTCGAACCCCAGTCCAGCAGTTTGCCAAGCACGGATTTTTCCAATAAGCTACCACAACCCTAAAGGAACACACCGGCAATTCCATTAACCTTCTATCAATAATTAAAGGCATATAAAGACTCCTATTCACAGAATCTGAATAGGAAATACAGACAGTAAATTCTGCATCAATGTATATATGTTTAAAGTCTGCAAAGGTATTAATAAATATATTTAAAGCAGAATTAGATATATAATCACACCTAACATTCCCAGCACTGAAAGAATTAAATGTTTAATTCCCAGAAAAAGCGTAATTTAGATATTCTTTATTTAGGCAATGCGGCATTCATTATGCAATCTTTCAGCGGTATTACGTTTTAGCCTTTCACAAGACATAAATAATCATATCGCGTACCATGGAATAAGAGTTACTCTAAGGTAATATCTAAAATTTTCAGATCATGCATTATTATTATTATTATTATTATTATTATTATTATTATTACTTGCTAAGCTACAACCCTAGCTGGGAAAGCCGGATGCTATAAGCCCAGGGACTCCAACAAAGAAAATGACCCAGTGTGAAAAGGAAAAAATGACCCAGTGTGAAAAGGAAACAAGGAAAAAATAAAATATTTCATCAACAGTAACAACATTAAAATAAATGTCTCCTATATAAACTATAAAAACTTTAACCAAACTAGATAAAGTGGAATAAGATAGATTAGTGTGCCCGAGTGTACCCTCAGGCAAGAGATCTCTAACCCAAGACAGTGGAAGACCATGGTACAGAGGCTATGTCATTACAACAGAAAACTTTTATGCGTTTCATATTAGATCGTACATCGTTTTCTTGAATAGCAAAAAATCGTATATATATGTAGGTATGGAAAACAAAATCAAATTCATACTCCCAATTTTTAACAGACAGTATATTAGGCAAATATTCACTCCACCTCAGATACCCCCATATTTCTCTTGTATTAAAATCATTTCAATAATCAAAATTTGACTTCACAGTAAATTACAGATATATTTGTTGATACGTCTGGACAAATACTCATTATTCTTTGATTTCGACGTACACCAAATATGAATCTTCAAACTATAAAAGATATAACAAAAAACGGTAAAGTCAAAATAATTACTTAGAGAGAGAGAGAGAGAGAGAGAGAGAGAGAGAGAGAGAGAGAGAGAGAGAGAGAGAGAGAGAGAGAGAGAGAGAGGGTTAATTACAACAGTAATACTGTATTAACTTCGACCTTTTCTTTGTAACAAGAGATAACAACAACAAATGCAGCCATTTCTAGTCCACTGTAAGACAAGGCCTCAGACATGTCCTCATATTTTATCACCACACACGGCGGCGGCGGGGGTGGGGGGGGGGGGGAAGACTGCGAATTGGTGGTGGTGGAAGACTTTATCTGATCGCTAACAGCATAACAAACCCAATATGGATGGCCTTGACTAGTACAGCTTTGCTGATCATGGCGATACAGAAACCCTTCAAAGGCATCTCTATTCAGAAAGATATAAAAGGTATTAAATAAAGGCGAAAGTCATGATCACAAGAGCATGCAAACATATCACTATGCGTTTGTTTATTGGTTTTGGCATCATCGTTCATAATCAAACAGCGTTGTTGGATATCACTAGAAATGTAAAATGGGTAATCTAATTAGAGGAGAAAGGCAAAAAAACACCTTTTCATTTCAAATCATATTCATATTTCGAAACAAAAATCCCTTCATAATTAACTGAATATATTAAAACTGTAGGGAAAAAAGGGGTAAATAAATTGACTTCACAATGAAAAACACCTCGGAGGGAGGGGATTTAAAGAGAAAAAATTGGAAGAGAGAGAGAGAGAGAGAGAGAGAGAGAGAGAGAGAGAGAGAGAGAGAGAGAGAGAGAGAGAGAGAGAGAGAGAGAGAGAGCTTAATAAATAATAAAAATTTTATGCAGACAAAAACATACAGTATCAAACCTGAGAATATTATTCACACACACCTAAGTACAATTAAAACTATGAATTCCTCTCACGCGTTCCTACATTTACAAATAAAGATAACATATCAATACTCATACATTAAATATTATCTTGTAAAAAATATTCAAAACTCCTTAAAATTCTTATATTATTTATAAGGCCACAAGGGACTCTACCGTAATTTCTTAACCAAACAGCTCATAATCCTAAATGCTTTGTAAAAGAACAGTAACAATGATAATGATCTCTTCACAAGAAGTGAATAACCTGCTTAGCATCCAACACATTCAACAGGGCTACAATTATATAGAATGAGACAAAAATGAAGTATAAAATTATCCCTGCTACATTCGTTTCATATTTTTCCTCCCTATGATGCCACCTCTTGAGGCGGAAAGCTACTTAAGGCTGGAAAAAGAAGACATGCTGTTCTACGTCTCCTTCATGAAGTCTTGTATGAAGAAGCTAATTATTCACTTCTCTTGAAAAGAAATTCACATCCACATTAATTAGTCTGTTCTTTTCTGGAGCGGACTATTTATGAGCGGTAGGAGAAAATACGGCCTTCACACGAGATTTCCTTGCGAGATTTTAAACCATCACAACCCCATTCATAATTTCATTACTGATTGGATGGCGAAAATTCTATGTAGAAAATTTTCACAAAAGTCCTTATTGCTATGATTGCTTCCTAAATGTCTCTTCTAACATTACCATTCATAAACCTTAACTTGGTCATTTCTAAAGAAAGATAAAAGAATTTTTACAGCCAAATGAAGAGGAAAATAAGAAAATAATGTGAAATGTCTTATCTAAGGAGGAAATATGTAAAAAGTAAAGAATAACTGCTCACTCCGTAAAATAAGTTTGCGGCCACTCTATCGCACAAGTGCAAAGCTTCTTTAATAGCGTAAACAAAGTCACGTTTTAAATATGAAAAGTGAAAAAGTTACGGTACCGCAACAATTTGTCCAGGTGAAATTTTAAGGAATAGATATAGACCAGGATCCTACTTTAGACCATCATAAAATATTCTTACTCTCACGTTTACCACCGATTTATTTGTATTAGTATCAAAATAGGGCTTCAAACAAAGCATAAATCGGCCGATGAAGACATATGAAGCTCTAAACTTTATAGCCTCTACAGCATTATTTAGTAGGATCCACTTGGTATTTCAGCAGGGTCGTCTGGTTAAACTATAATTCACAGTTACATTTACGCTTGACTTCCACATAAAACGCAAGGAGGAACAACCTCGAGACCAATTGCAACAACGAATACCATATAATCCCATTTGACGTTAAAGAGAGATAATATTTTAAATACATACACACATGTATGTATGTATGTATAATATACATACACATTATATATATATATATATATATATATATATATATATATATATATATATATATATATATATATATATATATGTACAATATACATACATATATATACACAAAAATATGCGTGGGTGTATTGCTTCACCTTAAAAGAATTGTTTCTATTAAATGAGAGAGAGAGAGAGAGAGAGAGGAGAGAGAGAGAGAGAGAGAGAGAGAGAGAGAGAGAGAGAGAGAGAGAGAGTAGTTTATTGAAATGGAATTCAAGTATACAATACAGTATATCATAAACATTCATCCTTTAGATCCGAGGAACTCTGCGACCTACCAATAGGATTAACGAGTGTGCAAGTCTGAAGGGTACGGAACATTCAGGTAATGACCCCTGAACCACAGGTCCAGCGAGGAATAATGACACCTGCATAATACGCATAAATGAACTCATTTGCCTTTGAAATGTAGGCTGGTTGTTCAAACAATCGTATGGAATTATAAACAAAATTAATCTAACCTTTCATATTAAGAGTAAATTATCACTGATCCAATGTAACGATTCTTTCTTGTTTTTTGGACAATCTAACTCTCTCTCTCCTCAACACTTCGCCAGTCAAGTTGTTTAAAACTTTGTCCTTGGCGGATGACATGATTTAAGGACCAAATCTGATTTTCAGAACAGAAACTTTTCTTTCTCCTTCGCTCTCCAGAAGTAGAAAAATAACATTTGAATAAAGTCAGTAT
>NC_090748.1:81273967-81296467 GCF_036898095.1 Palaemon carinicauda | reverse complement strand
TTTAAATTGCTCGTTTGACAAACGAGCAATATGCGATGTGAAATGTTGAATGCATTCGAACGAACATGACAAAATGACTGAAGGTCCTGTAGAGAGTAGGGTTCTCCTACTGTGTGTGGTTAGAAAAAAGCAGCCCTTCGGTCAATTAGATATAAATACTTGGATTAAATGCTACAGCGGTCAATTGTGTCTCAATATCCGGATATCAAATACAAGTATATATATATATATATATATATATATATATATATATATATATATATATATATATATATATATATACTGTATATATATACATATATATATATATATATATATATATATATATATATATATATATATATATATATATATACACACTTATATAAACATACATATATATATATACATACATACACACATATATACACATATATATACATATATATATACATATATAAAAATATATATGTGTGTGCATATATATATACATATATATATATATATATATATATATATATATATATATATATATATATATATATATATATATATATATATATATTTATATGCACACATTCCAGAAAAAAAAATACATATTTATTTTATACCCAATAGTTGACTAAATCTTTCAACGGTGTTTCAGAAATAGATGAAGACTTAAGTTAAATGATTTTCCAGCGACCAGTTGGTTACTTGAAACATCGTAATTAAATACGAACGTGTATAATGAATTTCCTTACCCTCCACATACATTGCGAATGACATAAATAACATTTCATCATAAAAAATCTAATTTCTTTCATTTTCGGTGGATACTACAGCATATTTATTTTGTACATTTTCACCAAATGGTCTTTCATTATTTGATTGGAAAAAATTACTTTAGTTATTGAAAATAAAAAATATATAACTGTATTCAAGGAGGGCCTGTAGATATACTAAGAGAAGGTAAAATATTTACAGCATACTGAGAAAAGGGTTCTTCCGATATTCCCACTAACAGTACACAATAAAAAAAATAGCAATTTGTCTCCATAATATTATTTTCACTAGAAATTTACGCGTGAGAAAACCTTAAATCTCGATTAATCTTAATTTTGAATTCGTCAGACAATGGGCGTTATCCTTAAAACATGAGTTTATCTGTTGCTTATTTAACATTGCTTATTATCATAAACAAGATTGATTTTTGTTATTCCCTTTACCAATTCTTGACAGCATTTACTTTCCGTACTTTAATTACACCAATCTACTTTTACAGCTAGGTTTGCAATATAGCTTATAATAATAATAATAATAATAATAATAATAATAATAATAATAATAATAATAATAATAATAATAATAATAATTCCACGTAAATCCTCACCATTTAATTCACGTAAAATTCTCAAAAAAAAAAGCTATGAGCTTAACTGCAGAAAAGAAATAAAACAATTCCCATGGGTTCAGCGTTGTTATTTGGCTATAAAGTAAATTCCTTCAAGGAATATCCTGACCACGATCCAGTTTTAACTTGAAAAATCATAAGTGTGGTTCCAGCTTCTTGTCACCTGCACTAATAAAAATTCAAAATTAGGTGGAACATCCAAATAATAATAATAATAATAATAATAATAATAATAATAATAATAATAATAATAATAATAATAATAATCAGATACGGCCATCAGAGAGCGCATACCTCAGCCAAATTTAAACAGTAAATTGTTGGGATACAATATAATCTTACATGCTAAAAGGAGACTACCCCTAATCATACTTTCTTGTAGATAGCCATTTAATTTCGACACAAAAACTTACAGTAATAGTACAAATTGTTCCCGTTCCTTGAGACTAGAATACTGGAGATAAGGCAAAGGAGTCGAATTCTTAAAAGGTACTTCCTTGCTTGCCAACTATTTTTTCTGAAAACCATATACTTGATGTCACGAAGTTAACCTTCGTTTAAATTCTAAAAAGATCCACACAACCTTTCGTGTAGTCTTTACGAACAAACATGCCAACACATAAGACAAAAACAGGCATAACAACCCACAATTATAATCACCAACCACAACTACTATTACTACTACAACAACAACAACAACAATAATAAATAATAATAATAATAAATAATAATAATAATAAATAATAATAAAGATAATACTAATAATAAATAATAATAATAAAGATAATAAAAATAATAATAATAAAGATAATAGTAATAATAATAATAATAATAATTATAAAGAAAAGAATGATAATTATACTAATTTTCATTATTAATAAGAAAAAAAGACATGTCAAGTCTTTTTATACATTAAAATACTGTTTACCTTATGATATATATATATATATATATATATATATATATATATATATATATATATATATATATATATATATATATATATATATATATATATATATATATATATATATATATATATATATATATATATATATATAGATATATAGATATATAGATATAGATATATATAGATATATATGTATAGATATATATATATAGATATAGATATATATAGATATATATGTATAGATATATATATATATAGATATAGATATATATAGATATATATGTATAGATATATATATATATATATATATATATATATATATATATATATATGTATAGATATATATATATGTATAGATATATATATATATGTATAGATATATATGTATAGATATATATATATATATATATATATATATATATATATATATATATATATATATATATATATATATATATATATATATATATATATATATATATATATATATATAGATATATATATATATATATATATATATATATATATATATATATAGATAGATAGATAGATAGATATATATATATATATATATATATATATATATATATATATATAGATATATATATATATATATATATATATATATATAGATATATATATATATATATATATATATATATATATATATATATAGATATATGTATAGATATATATATATATATATATATATATATATATATATATATATATATATATAGATATATGTATAGATATATATATATATATATATATATATATATATATATATATATATATATATATATATATATATATATATATATATATATATTCCAGTCACGACCGCTCTACCAGTCCCTTGGGTAAGGGGGAGAGGAAGTAGTCACAGCCTTGAGGGGGGGGGGTGCGTGTCTGTGCATGTCTATCTAAATATTTAGCCGTCATTTTTGACGGGTCGCGTATACTAATTATGTATTTTATTCTTACGAAACACGTGTGCCCTTAAGGAATCGAATGACTCACAAAGAAACTATTTGCTGTGAGTGGTTATAAATCTTTAAAACTGGCTTTAACTAATTTGGGTTTTACGCAGTAGGGCGTAATATCCACGCCTTATCCTTTGGCCGTAACCATAACGAAAGGTTTACTATTTAATTGTGAGGAAAAACAATTTGCTTGTTCGGGTATGTAACTACTCAATTCATTTTGTATTTGGGCGTGAGATTTGATTTACTCTATCTCTTCATTCTGTTTCTGCTTTTTTTTTTTTTTAGCTGCTATCAGAGCTGGGATGGAGACCTCTTGACTGACGATGTTTTGCTCTTGACCTCACGTGTAAAGGACTTCTTGATCTTCATCGCGCTAAAAGATATTTTAATCTTTATTTATATATATATATATATATATATATATATATATATATATATATATGTATATATATATATATATATATATATATATATATATACACGTATATATATAATATATATACGTATATATATATAATATATATATTATATATACGGTATATATATATATATATATATATATCTAAATATATATATATATATATATATATATATATATATATATATATATATATATATATATATATATATACTGTATATATAAATGCAAATTTATATATAAATAAACACACATATAGACTACACATATATAAACACATATATATAGGGTACACATACACACACACACACACATATATATATATATATATATATATATATATATATATATATATATATATATATATATACATATATACATACATACATACATACATACATAAATATAAACAGAGTAAAAATGAACTCTAAACTCAGAAATTGTGGTCGCAACAAATCATGTCATCGACGCGCGGTGTATGAGGAAAAAAAAAGTTTGATTGCTTCTCTCCTTTAGAGAATTCCGGTTCATAATTTTTGCTCTAAGCTTCTATATATTCACTTAAGCTTCAGAGTCGAGTTCTAAGTAATCTGATATATTCTTTACTATTTTGTATATTCAATATTATTATTTACAAATGAATGTCAAAAAAAGTCAAAGCAACTTGTAACTGATACTAGCCGAAGGAAAATTAGTTTTCGTCTCAAAGATTTTCAGACTTTTTTAATAAGATCATTTACATAAATATTAGAGAAGTCGGGGCTTAGTGTTTTGAATTTAAATATAAGAATGAATTAATTATAAAACCTGTGAATATACCAGCATTCTTTAAACCAGATGCTAATCATAATAACAATGAAATTACGCTACAACTCACAAGGTCAAACGAGCACTATAACCTCTTTTTCTACTAAAGCCTTTCGGATTAATACGTGAAATAGCAATTGCTATTAGAAAACTACTAGTTCACTTAGAGATAAGGGAGGATTTAAGACTGCAAGATATTCGGAATCATGGCTTAAAGGTCGGTCATGAATGGCAGAGGCAAGAGACAGTAACAATGCCCTAAAGACTGACCACATATATCTATGATCAGCGCCCAAGCCCCTCTCCACCCAAGCTAGGACCAGGGAGGCCCATGCAATGGCTAGGAAGACCTATAGGCTCCCCCCAACCGCCCCCCGCCCTTACTTAGCTCGCAAGTATGGTGAGATTGCAGACAAGAAACTATCTTGCTTGAGCGGGTCTCAAACCCCAGTCAGGCAGATCGCCAGACAAGGATGCTTCCAGTGGGGTCTCACAACCTTAATTGTACAACTGCGTTCTTTGCGTCACTGACTACATCCCTTGTTGTATGTGAGAACCATCTGTATTCTGGCAGACCCCCGTGAAAATCCTATTGATATGATGAATATGTCGGCTGGGGGTGGAGTGGGGGAATTTCATGGGAATTCTTAGCAAAATATACGTGACGGTATGAGTTAATACCATACAGACCATTTTAATATTATTATAATTGAAAAATTAACATAAAGACCCTTTTAAAAATACTCTTGTTAGAAGACCGATTCAATAGATTATCAGTATTATTATTATTATTATTATTATTAAAGGGGGGAGATTAATCAGCCCAAAACCTCAAGCTCGACTATGAAAGAGCTGGCCTTTTTATTACGTAAGTTACGACTAATTTTCAATAAAAGATTGATGTCAAGCGAGGAAAAATGTATATAATCATCATGGCTTGTTGTTCATACAATCATATCAAAGAACAGATTTACTTCAGTATGGTAAAAAATTATTTTTTTTTAATTTGTAAGTAAAAAAACGGTTAATCATTTCATGATAGAAACAGATATCATCACTGAACAAGATTTACTCTCCATAAATCAATACAATAAAATAAATGACAATTTTAATAGAAAAGGTTCTGTTGTTTTTGTTAACAACGTGAAAAACTTGGTCTTTTGATACGTGATTACTATTTCACAGCGTCCAACTAATTACCTTTTTTCCTATTTCGAGTTTTAATGCAAAGCTGTTTATACCCTCGACAACGAGTGATATTCAAATATTAGCTCCATTGAACTCAATTTTGTTTGGCTTGAAACTCTATTATCACCCGGCATCGCGGAATTTTGGTTAATCTTCTGAATATTTTAATTTTCGCATTTAATCAGCCAAATATACCTTAAACTTGACAATTAATACTAAACAACTCTTTTTGTTTTGACACTAAAATTTCACTGGATACCACTCTTCATTTAGTGTTGTGGTGGCTTATTGGAAACATCCCTGCTTTGCTATTCAACGGACTGGGGTTCGAGTCCCGTTCAAGCTCGATGGTTTCTTGTACTGTCTGCAACCTCAGGTCTATTCACGGTGTCATCAGCAGCCATGGCCTGGCCCTCCCTGGCCCCAGCTTGGGTGGAGAGGGTGACTTGGGCGTTGTTCATAGTTATATAAGGTCAGTCTTTAGGCCACTGTCCTGCTAACTTGGGCAATGTCACAGTCCCTTGCATCTGCTTTTCATGAGCGGCCTTTAAACCTTCAAACCCGTGTCCTTAACTGCAACGTTATCGACCTTCAGTGATCAAATAATTATCGGGGGATCTAATCAAAGTATTTTAAATTCGACATATATATATATATATATATATATATATATATATATATATATATATATATATATATATATATATATATATATATACATATATATATATATATATATACATACATATATATATAATTTAAATAACATATCCATAATATACATAATACACAAATATATATATATATATATATATATATATATATATATATATATATATATATATACACATAATTTACATAACATATATCCATAATATACATAATATATACATAATATATATATATTATACAAATATATATAAATATATATATATATATATATATATATATATATATATATATATATATATATACATGTACATATATATATAGATTATTTATTTTTCAGTAAGCAATTAGTCACTGACAACTAACCTTAACTTACAAAACCACTGTCAACCATCAACTCACTACCAACTTGAAAAATATCACTGGTAAACTGGCAACTACTTGTTCTCTTCGGATTTTGATCCACTGCCAACAGACGTCTCGATGACAAAGATCCCTCATCAATCATCTGCTTTTTCAATAATAAATACGTCCCCCAAAAGCCTTTTTTAAGAAAGTGAACACTAATTACATTTCGCTTTAGACTAGAACAACTGTTGATACACTTCATTTCGAAAATTTATGATTATTAGTTAATGATCATTAGTTAAAGGTTGGGTTAGTATATGCATTTTTTCAAGTCAATTAACGTTATAAAAAAATAGATAAAAGATGAGAACTGCATCTATCAATCACTTATCTCTTGATGAAATTCTGTCAGTTATACAATTCGCCTTTTCTAGAAGACAACCGCAGATGAGGAGGCATCTTTATAATGACTTGCTTTCACTTTTTACTCTTCTTTACTTCGAAACTCGATTCATTACTTCCATTCAGCTGGCCAGACCTCATCCCTTAACTTTTCTTTCTATACACGCAATATATATATATATATATATATATATATATATATATATATATATATATATATATATATATATATATATATATAATATATATATATATATATATATATAATTATATATATATATACATATATATATACTGTGTGTACATTATATAAGTATGTATATATCTATGTGTGTGTATACATGCACGTACTCTCCTGGTAAACCAACAAGACTACAGTATACTTGAAGTTTCCGTAATTTGTGTCCCACCTACCGCAAAGACGCGACCCAGCTATGTATGGATGAATACCATTAGAGAATCGAAGTAAGAATAGGAAAAGGACATACTGTAGATAAGCCTTGCGAAGTAACTTTGAAAGTCCTCTCGTTCTGGCACCACATCCCCCTCCCAAAAAAAGAATTTTAAAATAATACCAATGCCTAAAATATACGACAGGTATTATTATCCTTATCTTTAATCATTATCATTTGTGTTCTTATTGCCGTTGTGGTTGTTCAAAGTGAACACATTGTTACAGAATAATATAAACTATTACTTATTGGATTAGTAACTTTCAATAACAGAGAATCACCATAAAAGGAAAATGAAGGAGGATGATATAAGTCAAATGATAAATGATTAAACGATAACTGAGTTCCGGATAACATGAAATAAAGGAGCTCTAACTAATAAATAAGGCAGTTCATATTGCAGAAGCTATGATAATACCCATGGATGTAACACTTCGATTATGACCCAAAATCATAATTTTCTCAAATAGCTATCAATCATTATTACTGTGTTTGATGTTTTTATGTTTTGGATACGGAAAACATAGTTACCTGTAAACAAAGCTGTGGTGATATATCTTCTTTCCCTACATTAAAGGGTCTTCTTCAAAGCCTTCTACCAAAAGCATCTTCTTTAACCAAACCTATTCTCTTCAAATCATACTAAACCTTATCACTACCTCTAATTCTCTACCTCCCTCTCTATCTCCCCACATAACAGGTTCATTCCAAGTCCTCCCCACTCTGTCCCAAACATCTACCCTGTGCTAGGCGGTATATGGTAGCAATCCATGTTTGAAACGGTTATAAGAGTACTGTATAAGCGGATAAGCAACCTGGTGGTGTAACGAGAACTTTGGGTGCGGAGGAAATGCCACCCCCTAAATCTCGATGAAGTCACTGGCAGCAGGATGACAGATTAGGTTTAATACCGTGGTAGGCAGTAAATCTTAGCAATCCATGTTTGCCAACGATTATACGAGTATAAGCAGATGAGCAACCTGGTGGAGTAACGGGAATTTTGAGTGTGGAGGTTTTGTTCCCCTAAATCTCGATGAAGTCATAAGCAGCAGGGTGACGCATTGGGTTTAATGTGATAGACAAAGAGGTCTCTTAGACTTCTACTCGATGCCTGGCGGATGGTCTTACCAGAATCACTAAGGACCGGCAAGGGTCACTTGCCTATGTTAGATAAGCACTGCACAACTCAAGGCACTAGCTATCCTTTGATGAATTAGCCAATGAATCCTCTATGGATTTAGTCAGTCTATTTAAAAAGAAAATGACGGAATGACCCCCACCCCCCAGGCATACTGGGATGCTAAAAATCTCCCGGTTTGTAAATACTATAGAAAAATTGAAAATTGGTAATTGGAATGTTAGAACCAAGAATCATATTGGGAAGTTACTGCAAGTGGAGAATGAATTTATGAAATATAGTTTGGATATATTGGCCAAAGTGAAACACGCTGTAAGGGGATTGGTAGAGAAATCTTAGACCAAGACAAAATATATATATATATATATATATATATATATATATATATATATATATATATATATACGTTATATATACATATTTATATATACAATATATATATGCAAATTTATATACATACATATATATATGGGCTACACATTTATATACACACATATATATCTATATATATACATATATATATATCTATATATACATATATATAATGTATATATATGTATATATATATACATATATATATATATATATATATATATAATGAATACATATGTATATATACAGTATATATGTGTATATATACTATATATATATAATTTATATATATATATATTTATATATATATTCATATGTATATATTTATATATATGTGAACATATATCACAAGCACACGTGATTTCAATCAATGTAAATATCACCCACGAATGGCATTTAGTACCGAATTCTATCTTGGGAATATATATCCACTTGGAATTCTCTTTATGGTAACAGCTTCTGGCTGGGTAGAGATTCGAACCCCCACCTGTTCGGCTGGAAACCATGTCTGTCTTCGAATTTTAGATGGCTCAGTCGGTAGTCTTCACAGGCATGGTTTCCAGCCGCACAGGTGGGGGTTGGAATCTCCACCCGGCCAGAAGCTGTTACCATAAAATGAATTCCAAGTGGATATATATTCCCAAGATAGTATTCGGTATTAAATGCCATTCGTGGGTGATATATATATATATATATATATATATATATATATATATATATATATATATATATATGTACAGTATATATATATATATATATATATATATATATATATATATATATATATATATATATATATAATATATATATATATATATATATATAATATATACATATATATATATATATATATAGTAAATATATATGTATATATATATATATATATATATATATATATATATATATATATATATATACAGTATATACAGTATATGTAGATATACAGTATATATATATATATATGTATGTATATATATATATATATATATATATATATAATATATATATATATATAATATATATATAATATATATATAATATATATATAATATATATATATATATATATATATATATATATATATATATATATATATATATATATATATATATATATACGCAGGAAGAACATACCGAGTTGGAAGAAAAGGGGTAGGAATGATAATGACACCAAGAACAGAAAAGGCATTAACGGAATAGAGAGCTGTAAATGGTAGATTGTTACTTGCAAAGCTTAAATCAAAGCAGTGCAATGGGTATTATAGTTTGTTTTACACCAATAAATGATTCCCCTGAAGAAAGTGTAATTGATGAGATCCCAGAGCGCGAGATATGAAAATGGGGATTGGTGACCTCAATGCTAAAGTTGGAAGGAATAATCAAGGTATAGAGAAGGTGAAGTTGCAAATGAAAATGGAATACATTTTATAAATTTTTGTTCTACAAATAATCTTGTTATTGGAGGTACACTTTTCCAGCACAAGGCCATCCAAAATTATACATGGACTTCACCACGTGGCAATTTTAAAATCCAATAGATCACATAGCTATTAATTAAAGGAGGAGGACTCTGAGAAATGTAAGAAGCTATAGAGGTGCATATACTGGCAATGATCACCAGCTCCTCATTACCGCACTGAAATTAAAACTGAAAGCACCCAGCAGAATGTAGATAAAATACCTTGGTTTGATACAACCAAGCTTTTAGAAGCTGATCACAGTGAAACAGTTGCAATTGAATGTAGAAATCGATCTGCAATCTTAGAGACTTTGAGATGAAGTCCAGACAATTAATGAAAAAATGGTGTGAAATTAAGAACATATATCAGTCAGTTGGTAGTGAAGTCTTGGGAGAGACAGTTAAAAGGAGAAAGTCATAGTTATCAAAAGATATTTGGGATACTCATGGCCTTGGGGATACTATAAAAAGGAGACAAAGACGGAAATTGATTGTTGAAAGTTTCTGAGGAAGTAATGAAAATTACAATGTACAGCATGCTAAGTATTCCAGTATTGATCATGAAGTCAAAAGAAAAGCCAGGAATGACTGGAAAGAATATTTAGACAAGAAAGCAGATAAGGCTGACAAAGCTAGGTACTCAGGGAGTGGCTATGGTGTAAGAAATGCTCAGAGAATTATTAATGATATCTCTATTGGGGCAAAAAAAAAAAAAGCACACATCTGTTATAACAACAGAAGATGAAGAAAGTTCCATCGCTGGATGGAATACTTTATTGAGGTCATGAATAGGAGGTAAAAAGATACTAATTTGATTGATATACCAGAGGAAGACATTGATGTGCCCATGAATGAATTCAGTGTGTTTGAAGTCGAAGCTATCATTAAAAAATTCTATGAGATGGAAAGTCCCTAGATACGATGGAATAACTACCGAGATGATACTGCCTGAAAATGAAGTGACACCCAGAATACTTACAAGATTATTTTGTAGAATGTGGCATGAAGAGGCAAAACATGATGAATGGGAGTTAAGAGTGTTGGTGAAAATGGCAAAAAAAAAAAGATCTGATTAATTGCATTAATTACAGAGGCATCACGCTTACATCAGTTGTGATGAAAATATATAGTATGCTCATTCTAAAGAGATTAGAGAGAAAGACTGATGAACAGCTTTGATTTCGAACAAGTAGAAGTTGTACTGACCAAATTTTCATTTTAAGACATGTACAGCGATGTATAGACTATAGAAATCTACTTTTGATGGCATTAGCGGACTATGAAAAAGCCTTTGATAGTGTGCACCGGCCAATTTTATGGAGAGTCCTGCGTTATTATGGAATTCCTCTTGAATATGTAAATTTGAATAAATCCGTTCATGAGCATAGCAAGTGCAAAGTTAATGTTAATGGAGTCCTATCAAGTGAATTTCTAGGGAACAATGGAGTACTCCAAGGGAATGTTTTGTCAGCTATGTTGTTTATCATACTAATGGATTTTGTAATGCATAGAACAGTTGGGGATGGTAGGAACGGATTGGACTGAATTGGTAAGAGGAAATTAGTGGACATAGAGTATGCTGATAACACTGTCCTTATTAGCAAAACGCCACAGGATTTGCAAAGGTTGCTTACTAGAATACATGAAATATCACAAGAGGTTGGGCTCAAGATAAATAAAAGACAGACAAAATGAGAATTAAAATGAAGTGGAAAATGAAAAATCATTGGAAGGAGAAAGGAATAATGAAGTGGAATCATTTAAATATTTGAAAACTATGATCTCTAATACACGGGTTTTAGAATTGGAGTTAAATGAAAGATTGAAAAAAATCAAATCACACAATGGCTAGGTTAAGTAGAGTTTGGAAATCAAATCGCCTGAAATTACATATAAAAATCAGGCTATATATCAGGTTAGTGAGAGTGGTGTTACTGTATGGACCCGAGTCGTAGTATGACGATGAAACATTATCTAACATATTTTGTAGATTTAAGAACAAAGCCCTCTGAACAATATTGGGAGTTAAATGACTGGACAGTATTAGAAATGAGACTATAAGAGAGATTACTCAAGTGCCATATGTGGACGAGATCATGGTGAAGGGTTGATGGAGATGGTTTGGGCATGCTCGTCACACTTCCCAAGAGAGATTAATTCACCAAACTTACAACTGGGCTCCACAATGCAGTAGAAGAGTTTGAAGACCCAGGCCTACATCGCTTATAACTACGAAACGTGAAGTACATGAGTAATGAAGAAGTACTGATTTAGAAGCTGAAGACAGAAACGACTAGCGAAATCTAACTGATGCCCTTTGCGTCAATGGGCGTAGAAGAAAGAGGTGATGATGAATAAATTATATATATATATATATATATATATATATATATATATATATATATAGAGAGAGAGAGAGAGAGAGAGAGAGAGAGAGAGAGAGAGAGAGAGAGAGAGAGAGAGAGAGAGAGAGAATAATATATATATATATATATATATATATATATATATATATATATATATATATATATATATACATATATATATATCTAAATAAGCCATATATTTTTGATACATTAATGTCTGGGTTCTCTTAACAACCTCGGGATCAGAGTCGCAAGCAAAATCACACAAAGACAAGAGCTTCTGACCGGCCGGGAGTCGAACCCTGGTCCGGCAAACTTGTATAGACAATGACTACCACTTGGCCAAGTAGTAGTCACTGTCTATAGAAGTTTGTCGGACCAGGGTTCGACTCCCGGCCGGTCACAAGCTCTTGTCTTTGTGTGATTTCGCCTGGGGCTCTGATCCCGAGGTCGTTAAGAGAATCCAGACATTAATGTATCAAAAATATATTGCTTATTTGAATATGAAAAAACACGTCTAATTGTGCAAAATTTATCATATCTATCTATTTATCTATCTATCTATCATATATATATATATATATATATATATATATATATATATATATATATATATATATACTGCATGTATATATACACTATATATATATATATATATATATATATATATATATATATATATATATATATATATATATATATATATATATATATATATACACACACACATATATAAGGTAATGAAAAAAATTGAATGTAAAATTTTAAGGTCATATATTATACATCTGCACCTTCTTTTACTTCCCAGGCAAAAAAGGGGCGCTGCATTAAAGACGACCGTGGGTGTTGATTTTCAACGAATGATCTGAATTTCATGAGATAAGAGAGCCTTTTTCCTTTTTATCGAGAGAGAGAGAGAGAGAGAGAGAGAGAGAGAGAGAGAGAGAGAGAGAGAGAGAGAGAGAGAGAGATTGGAAACGGGTTTCGATGCCATTCTGATTTACTTTTTGGGTGAACATATTTATAAAACTTGATAATTCTTAAATGAAATCCGTAACGTGTCATAGTTTATAATTTCAGGTTCTGCTATGGAGCTGAATTGAATTCAACTATGTGTTGTTGCAGTGTTTTTGTACGGTTAGTCACCTGGTTATATACACACACAGCCGTCTGTTGAAATACTACCGCCAGAGAGTTATGGGGTCCTTTGACTGGCCAGACAGTACTACTTCTTTCTCTTTGCCTACACATACGCCGAATAGTCTGGCCTATTCTTTACAGATTCTCCTCTATCCTCATACACTTGACAACACTGAGATTACTAAACAATTCTTCTTACATACACTTGACAACACTGAGATTACTAAACAATTCTTCTTAGCTCAAGTGGTTAACTACTGCACTGTATTTGTTCAGTGGCTACTTTCCTCTTGGTAAGGGTAAAAGAGAGACTTTAGCTATGGTAAGCAGCTCTTCCAGGAGAAGGACACTCCAAAATCAAACCATTGTTCTCTAGTCTTGGGTAGTGCCATAGCCTCTGTACCGTGGTCTTCCACTGTCTTGAGTTAGAGTTCTCTTGCTTGAGGGTACACTCAGGCACAATATTCTATCTGATTTATCTTCCTTTTTTGTTGTTAAAGTTTTTATACTTTATATAGGAAATATTCATTTCAATGTTACTCTTCTTAAAATATCTTTTTTCTGATTTCCTTTCCTCACTCGGCTATTTTCCCTGTTGGGGCCCCTGGGCTTATAGTATTCTGCTTTTCCAACTAGGGTTGTAGCTTAGCAAGTAACAATAATAATAATAATAATAATAATAATAATAATAATAATAATAATACAGATAGATAGATAGATAGATAGTTATAGTGCTTGTGTGTTTATGTGTGTAGGGGCTTACTTTCTCGTTTGTAGTACGTGATTTCCAAAATAGGATATGAAAATACATACTAGGCAAATAGTAAATGGTGAAGACAAGGTGTAATTGACGTTTGAAATAATGAAAAGCGGAGTAGTTGGAGGAATATGAACAATTCTAAATAAGATCAAATTGGACAGGGAGGCATGGAAAAAATATATGTAAATATATTGATGAAAGTAGTTTTAGAGAAGAATGACGAAACAAGAGCTAAGGTTGAAGGTACGGAACGGAAGCGGAAAGATGCGAATATATCCAAGAGGATATTAGCATAGAGTCGTCGTGAGGGTAAGAGATGGAATACTGGACAGATGATTATAGATGTAAGATAAGGAAATTGAAACAATAAGCGGAGGGATCGGTAAATTAAAAGTTAGTACCTTAAAAAGAAAAGTTCACAGAACAGATAGAAGGCTAAGAGGAACAACATATAGTGCAGCAAAACAGAAGGATGGATAAGTTAGTGAAGAAAGCTAGAAAAAAACAAGCCGAGTAATGAAATTGAGGGACGTGGAGGAGAAAGCAAGCAAGTACCATGGGGAAATAGTTAGTTACTCTAAAAGGAAATAAAAGCAGAGAAATAACATATTGACCACATAGATCTGAGATTAAACATGCATAAAAAGATATTCTATCTAACTGAATGCAGTCCTGGGTAAAAAAAAATGTGAGAATTCCAGATTTGTGTGTGTGTTTGTGGGTACGTGTGTGTGTGCATCGATCCAAGATCAAACATGCATAAAAAAATAGATTCTGTCTAACTGAATGCAGTCCTGGGTAAAAAATGTGAGAATTTTTAAGATTTGTGTGTGTGTGTGTGTGTGTGTATTTGTGGGTGCGTGTGTGTGTGGAGAAAAATGTTGTTTGACAATTCTGTCTCCAGAAAGTAAACCTATTGTTTTGAATCCCTTGATATAGATCTAGCTAAATTAGAGTATGGTACACCCAGCAACAAAACCGGTGTCGCCTCGCCAGACCCAACTTGGATACATCATGTCCTTCTTGCCCTGAAAGGTTCGAATGTGAGGAGGAGGGTAATTACCGATATCAGTCAAAAAGGTGCGAGGATTGATAATGATATATATACATATACATATATATATATATATATATATATATATATATATATATATATATATATATATATATAAAGAGAGAGAGAGAGAGAGAGAGAGAGAGATAAATATATATATATATATATATATATATATATATATATATATATATATATATATATATATATATATAATATATAATGTATAATATATATACAAAAATAAAGATATAATATATACATATTCATATATATATATATATATACATATATATATTCGGTATAAAGTATATATACACAATATAATATATATATATATATATATATACATATATATACAAATATATATATATAATATAATATATATATAATATAAAAATATAATATATATATATATATATATATATATATATATATATATATATATATATATATATATATATATGTGTGTGTATGTATATATGAATGAGATAGAGAGGTCTTATCTCTTATTTTTTTAAGAAATGCAATTGCTTTCGTGAATAATTAAAGAAAAATATAATCACACTGATATATTTGAATTCCTTATTACATTTTTATATGGAACATCCTTAAATATTCTGGAAACTGACTATTCCAATTAATATATGTGGGAATGTTATATTCCTTGTTTGCATTATTCTTGCAGCTGTTCTCTCTCTCTCTCTCTCTCTCTCTCTCTCTCTCTCTCTCTCTCTCTCTCTCTCTACCAAAGAGCAAGTGGAGTATCTGCGAATGGACTAAAAAGTCTTTGAGACATCCAAAATCCTTATAACTCTCTCTCTCTCTCTCTCTCTCTCTCTCTCTCTCTCTCTCTCTCTCTCTCTCTCTCTCTCTCTCTCTCTCTCTCTCTCTCTCTCTCTCTGTATATATATATATATATCTGTATATATATATATATATATATATATATATATATATATATATATATATATATATATATATATGTATATACATATTACCTGTATCCAATATTTTATATTATTTGGAGGTTCCCGAGGATCACACACGACCGCTAACTACTTTCCAAGTTGGCGTTGGAATTGTATTTCTTTTGGGTGAAGATCCCATATTCCAAAGATGTTCAATGACCACCTAAACACAATGACAGAACGATATATGGCCGTTTTCATTGCGAGTTGAAATCATTGATATTAAATGTTATCAATAGGGGTATTACCATCATCATCATCACTTCATAAATGTTAATAAGCAAACCTCGTCAAGCCATACATTAAGATTACCCAGTTGCCACCTCTCCGCCATCATCTTTAACCCCCACCTGGTTATATCCCTCTACCCCTATCCCCAATGTTTGAGGTTTAAAGGTCTCACAATTATGATAAGATCCTTCTGATGGAAGTTTTTTAGTAAGTGAAAAACAAAATACTAAGATGACAATATTTCATACTGTTTGATTTCCAGGTGTTTAAAATTATATCAAAGCTATAGATAACGAAGTAAATATGCGAAAGACTGATTAAACAAATATCGAGAGTAATGGATTTTTTGAAGAGCTTACCGGGGGAGCACTTTTACGGTGTAGGACATCAGGACATGAAACGACAAATAAAATCGTAATAATACGAATGCTCAATGCTAAGGAAATATTTCCTTTTCCCTTGGGAAGGGTGAAGCCAGCTAGACTTGGACCTCTGAGCATTGAGCAACCGTCACCAGGGAAGGGGGTTCGCTTGGAAGTGAGCGACTTGCCCAGAAAATTTGTTTGACTGACTGACTGATTGATTAGGAGTTTTTTGTCACCCTGATATCTAAGGTTATTGACGGTGAACCAGATAATTTGAGTAAACAATGTGTTGATAGGCCGCAGTGTGTAATTTTGTGGAGAGAGAGAGAGAGAGAGAGAGAGAGAGAGAGAGAGAGAGAGAGAGAGAGAGAGAGAGAGAGAGAGAGAGAGAGAATGTTTAAGAAAATGCAAACGAGAGATATTTCCGTGTTATGAATATTAATATGAATAGTCAGTTCCAATATTATTTAAGAAAATTTCATATAGAAATAGGATAGGAAAATTGAAATAAAAAGTTATAAAATCTTTTGATGAATTAGTTTCGAAATAATATTAGATTACATTTCTTGAAAGAATAAAAAAGTTATCTCGCTTCATCGCATTTCTTTGAGTGATATCGGTAATTTCCCTCCTCCTCACATTCTAACCATCCTAACGATGTCTCGGTTGTTTAACCTCGGCCACCTTTCAGGGCAAGAGGGGCATGATCTCTCCAAGCCAGGTCTGGCCAGGCGACACCGGTTTTGTTGTTGGGTGTACAAATCATGGGGGATGAAGTTGAGCCCAAACAATACTCAAAAGTATAACTCGGTAAGTCCAGCATACAGCTCTTGTCATTAATGAATATCTCTTTAACTGTATACAATTAATTTAAAATTCTAGGATTGTTTCTTGATTGAAAATTTACCTTTGAGATATAATTCTTAAATTTAACAAAATTATTGACATAATGAGAAAGCCTTTCAAGATTTCCGATCATCAATCCATCCTGAAGGAATGTTTTCATTCTTTCACTTTGCAAAATTTTGAATATTGTATACGACTGGTCTTCAGCTACTGACTCTAATCTTAGTTTATAAAAAGAAAAAAAAAATTTTCATCCCGGGTCGGGATATTATTAATCTCTAGCACCATCGTTCCATCAGTTCTTTGTGCATGTTGCATAAGATTTCTTTATAATTCTGACCATTCTTTGCATCCAGATCTTCCCTCAATTTACCCTCCTGCTTTAGTGCTAGGCATGCAATTCATTCTAACAGTCTTACCCTCTCCATCAGAAGGGTCAATACTACACAGTACTTTAGAATTTTTACTCCACCTCAGATCAGACTGTGGAATGATCTTCCTCATCTGGTAGTTGAAATGGTGGAACTTCAGATCTTCCAGCTTGTTGCAAAAGTATTGGATCACAATGTCGGACAAAATGTCGAAAGACAAAATGTCGACAACCAAAATGTCGACGGACGTAATGTCGACACATAATGGACTAAATGTCAACAAACAAATTGTCGACCTCCGAATGTATTTAAAATATATGATTTTAGGATTTTTAGTATTTTTTCTTTATTTCTACATTTTTTTTAATTACCCTATTACCCAATTACCTCTAAGGTACAAGGATTAGGTTTACAGTTATGTTATTCAAATACTGAAAATGCAATGGTAATAAAAAGAAAATTCAAGCACTCGAATTTGTGCCACCACAGGCCGTATATGATTGTTTTGAAACTTTAGTTTCGTCGCTCGACGAGGGAACGGATAATACTTTAGATGGATTTCTACAGTACTTCGAGACGACGTGGTTGGGCGTTTTGCAGCGTGGTAGAATGAGACGGCATAAAATTTGAAGTCAACTTATGGTCATTCTATGAGAGAACATTAAATTGTATACCAAGAACAAACAACATGCTTGAAGGATGGCACAATGCTTTCAAGGAGAGGAGGATAATTATACTACTTCGAAAACTCTACATTCAGAACAAGGAATTACGGAAATGGTTTTGGAGCTAATCTTCCAAGGAAAGGCTGATGGGAGAAGCAATAAGAAATATGCCGTAGTAAATGCCAGATTAAAAAACATTGTTGAAGGCTATAACATTGAAAATGTATTGAAATATTTGCAAGTAATAGCTCACAATTTGTAACTATGCATTGTTGTTCACTATTGTAATTTTTAATCATGTTTCATATATTTTTATAATTTTGTATTAAATATTATTTAGTTGATTTGGTTCATTGATATCTTTTAAATGCATCCACTTTTGGATTTTAACATATATTTTAAACACATTCGTTTTTGTTTTATTTCCCCCCATGCTGTTGGTCATTCTTTTTATCTATTAATTCCTCCGTAAGTGAACAAAATCTTTTGAAAACCCAATACCTATAACAATGGAATTTTCTATGGAAAGCTGTAGATTTGGAAGTCGACAAATTGTCTGTCGACATTCAGTCCAATATTTGTCGACATTACGTCCGTCAACATTTTGGTTGTCGACATTTCGTCTTTCGACATTTGGTCTGCACACAGTTGCAAATGCTTTTTCTGTTGAACAGGTTGACATAAATCTCGTTCCATAGTTTCTGTGTCTTCTATTCATCATTATTACTGCTCTTAATGTTTTATAATCTCTTATTTTCTCATATATTGTTTATTCACTGCTACTTAATTCAATTTACGCACTGGGATGCTATACCTATAGCAGCTCTTGGCTTTACAGCCTTTTCCTTTTCCAATTAGTGTCGTAGCTTGGCTAGTAATAAAAAATATAATAATAATACAAACCAGAATCAGGAAAGATTGATGGTTTAAGATACCCTTGATAACTCCTTGCAGAGGGTAGCTACTGAAGACAAAAAGAGGGAAATTGAGAACTTGGAGAATGGGAAGCCACTAAGAATTGGTGGGATTAACTGCGAGATGCTGTGGAGAGTGTGTGACCAAGTTGATGACCAGGTCAGATCACGTACAGTATGTCAGGGTGAGGAGACGTTCCAAAGGAAATGTTCATATTTACAGAGAAAGGATAAGAATTGTGAACGACACCATTTCTAAATATTATAAGGAGATACATGGTAAGAGTTTGACTAAGAAAATCGTGATATTTAAAAACAAGGGAAGAAATTAGTTCACAGAATACATAAATATAGGAAAAGCTTATGAAAGACCAAGATGAAAAAAACATATGGATAAATAAGTATATTGAAAAATGACTGATTCGTGGAAAAAAGGAATCAATCATCATTGAGCTATACCTCCAAGAAATTTAAATGTCTTTATGGATGGCCTGATGCAAGAAATATTGAAGTCGAAACAGATGTTGGCGAAAAGTTGTCCGATAATAAAATAAGTAATGAACAGAATGCGCAATGACTGATGATTGCAAAAGTCACAAGACTGAGTGAGAATACTGAAGGAACATGAAAAAATGGTGAAAAAATACTGTTGAAAAGAGAAAGTTGAAAGCAAATGTAAAATAAGTTACAGGGACAATCGTACCAATGCGAGTTTATGGTGGAAGAACAATGGGCTAATGCAAGATGATGTGGATGGGGGAAAATTGCCTAATGAAAGTTAATAATGGCAGTGCGCGTGCTGGGAAATTCAAAACACCGCCAATGAGCTGCCTCTGTAAGTGTATTAATAAAATAAATATTACAACAGTTCTACTGCTGAGACGATTCATCCACAGCTTTGGAATTGAAGGATACAAGGGCTACCATCTGTAAGTTTTTCTTTATCTACAGTCACTCCCTGTAGGAGGCTGGATTGATGGGTTTATGTTTGGTAGGGTGGTAATCAAGCGCTAAGGTGCAACTGCTATAACAGGGAAAATACCCCAGTGATGAAAGAAAATAAAGAAACTATATGAGAAGTAATGACCAATCAAAATGAAACAATTTACAAACATTAACAACAATGAAACAGATCTTTCATATATACACTATAAAAAGACTTCAACATAAAACCATCTGCTGTAAGTTTGAACTTTTTGAAGTACTACCAATTCAATGTCTGTTTAGGAAGATCATTCCAGAACTGGGTCATAGGTGGAATAAAACTTCTAGAATACTGTGCAGTATTGAGCCCAATGATGCCCGACGATTAGATTTAACTGCATACCTTGTATTGCGAACAGGATGGTACTGTCCGGGTAGCAAAACAAAGGTAAAGCAAAGGCTAAAACGTAGTCAGTTGAAGGACAGAACTGATAAATAAAAGAGCTTTAGTAATATCTACTGTACACTGCATTAAGTGAATATAAACAAATACAACAGTAATAACGCTTCAACAATACTTGCTTCTTGTCGGTGTTGCCCACTACTATTAGGAGTCATGCATTTCAAGCTTTTTACGAATTTATAGATAATACCCAATTTAAAAGGTATCAACATTTTTAAGCTAATACGAGATTCAAACTGTTCACCACTAAAAAAATAGTTTCCTTTGTTCAAAATCACTCGTCAACAACCAATCCGAACGCTGAACTTAATCAAATATTTACTCGTCGCTAGACCAAAACTGTCCCACCCTACTGCTTGCGTTTGTATACTTTATGTCGTAGTGTTGTTTGATGAAGAGTAGTGTCATTTTCACGAATATGAGCTAATTCAGTAGTACGTGTCACGATCATTACCATACTTTAAACTTTGGTTGAACCACCTACAAACTATGTCCCAAGTATTTAAAAAGGGTATCTAAAACTGAAATGTTGAGATAGAATTCACTATCTTGTAAATTGTGACCTCTTAACGGTTAATATGGCTCAGTCAACAAAGTTTTGTTAGTTCGCCTTCACTTCGTAATCGTCAAATGTTACATCAATGACAAATTTGTAGTATTCCTAAGAAGTCAATAAAATACACTTGACCCTAAAGTATTAGACAAAAAGAAAACATCTCATACAAATTCTCTGATACAATGTTAGTAAAGGTTTCCTCTCAAATATACACATATCTACCATGTTATATTTCAAAGCTCTGATCATGTGTAAAATTAAACTTTGTTTTATCAATGTATAAAATCATTTCTTCTTGCACCAAATCTTCCCTTCCTCCCAAATATGGTAACATTTCTATATATAATATAT
>NC_090748.1:81238967-81263967 GCF_036898095.1 Palaemon carinicauda | reverse complement strand
CAAGCACAGCTAAAGTTACTACAATAATTACTCCTGTAAATAATAATAATAATAATAATAATAATAATAACAATAACAACACCGCGTCCATCATCCCATTGCACCAGAACATGAAATACTGCGAAAATAATCATCCACTGCAATAAAACCAGAGAGAGAGAGAGAGAGAGAGAGAGAGAGGAGAGAGAGAGAGAGAGAGAGAGAGAGAGAGAGAGAGTCCATGAAAGTCTTCTTAAGTTTTTGCCAGAAGTTCAGTTCAAGACTTAAAGAATGAGTTGACCTCGCCCGACATCGCGCCCCCCCCCTCCCCCCCCCTTTGGGGGGGGGGGAGAGGAAGCCGGAAACCAAAGAACCCACAAAAAGATTACATATATTGAAAATAAAAATTACCTCCATGGAGAAAGATCGAAGGATACGAGATCCTTATTTTCGAGCAAGACTTCTGAGAAGGATATAATGAACACGAAAACGTCTAGAAAATGGGTTCTTATTTAAATGGCGCATCCATTCCAGTCATTATCTATCAATTTACTTCTCTGTTTATTTAAATATGTGTGGAATTTAAGTAACTAAAACCTGAGCTGAATGTTAACACTTATTACACTACATACTCTTAATTGCTTCATAACTTGATGTGTGGCGGCTATATGTTGCTTAGTTTATCTAATCTTGTGGAATGATGTACTTTTTTGTCTCTTTTTTGGCAATTATTCGTAATAATTTCAGTTTGGCTAAACTTCAAAATATTTGTGATTATACTTAGAATCTTGTTAATTCAATTCTTTGTTTTATGATTACGTCCACATTATTTTTGTTCTTGGAAATCTCTGAATAAAAGTTACCCACTTGACTATCATGGATTCAATATATATATTTATTTTTCTCAATCTTCCACTTAATTGGCTCAACTGCTCCTTTTCTAGTTCTTAAACCATCATCTAGACGTCTACAAAATTCATTGTTTATCAGTTCAGTTGTTGGATAATCTTAATTTCGTTTTAATATTGTTTATATACTGTATGTATATATATATATATATATATATATATATATATATATATATATATATATATATATATATATATATACTGTATATATATATATATATATATATATATATATATATATATACTGTATATATATATATATATATATATATATATATATATATAAATATATATATACATATATATATGTAATATATATATAATATATATATATATATATATATATATATATATATATATATATATATATATATATATATATTAATGTGTATGAAATTGTTTCTAAGTCACATATTATCTTTCATTTCTGTTCCTCTGTTTGTAACTTTGCACATTCTTCCAATGTATTTACATCATTTCGACGTCTTTCAGCACATTTGAATTATTTCATTCTATGAACTAACCAACACAAAATTTGACCATCAAAGCCCTGCCTTCCAACTAGGCCATTTCAAATAAACCTCTAGTCGATCCCCTTTACGGACCAAGCTTTTCAAAAGGACTTTACTTCTAATTCTATTGATCTATTGACTTGCCTTTCCTACAACCCTCGGGTACTGACTAATTGACAACAATTTCCGAAAATCCTTTCACCATTTGGTGGTTTCTTCAGTTAAAAGACATATCTTTCTAAATAGTATATTTCTGAAGAAAATACTAACGAACGAGAATGGAAAGGTCCTAGTTTAGTTAGTTACATAACTGGTACAATAATTAAATCATCATTACCCTTAGAAAAACTTGAAGCTTATCCTCTGTTCGTTGAATCTTTCATTATATGTGACCCTCCGGATTTCTTCTTGATCCATCGAATACCTTTCCATATTTTTATTTCTTGCTCCATTAGACATTACAAATCTCAGTTACTTGGGTTTATTTATGACATAATAAGACGATTAAGAATTTAACTTATGAACAGTTGGCTTCATTAATTCCGGTACACTTCCGGGAAAGCTAAGTAGACATCAGTGTACCGGAATTAATGAAGCCAACTGTACAATGGAAACAATGACCGAATCCTCCCAGTCCTAGTAATTTCAACCAAGATCTATAGTATATATGTTGCAGGAATATTACATTTTTTGTTTCCTTTATCTACAAACACTCACAAATTATATATATATATATATATATATATATATATATATATATATATATATATATATATATATATATATATATATATATATATACACACTAAAGGAATATTGCAAAAAATCTTCACCTTTCTTTTCCCACAACTAAAAGAAAGCTTCCAAATTCCTCTACAGATATTCCCCTGTCCAGCCCATTCGAACCTGGCCTCACCTCTTCATTCTGGCTATCTGCTATCATCGCCACAAGCCGATCTATACGGATCTAGAAAGACTTTCCGTCCACCATTTCATCATTGGCAATTAACCTTAAGCTGCGCCAACATGTGAAGAGGAAAAAGGGGCAAGGGATCGGCTGATAGGAGTGATAAGACATATCCTCGACGATGACTTTCCACTTCGCCATCTATAGGTAGGATCAATCGGCCCTCTTCTTTTTTCAGGTGGAATGTTTCGCTGGCTCTCTCTTCCATTCCCTTCCCTTCCCTTCCCTCCTTCCGACTAATCCATTAACTCATTCTGCATCACTTCACTCGTAATCTTCTATCCCGGTGTCCTTCATCTCCATTCAACCTCTCTTCCTCGACTTCTATCATTTCTGATCCCTTTCCCTCATTCGCTCCATTCTCATCAGTTTTGTTATAATTTACGATATATTTGTTTCGAGTAAAGGTCTCTCACCAGATCCCACGTTAGAAAATCAATATCTTGTTTCATCTCTAATTGCCTGCCTCGGCTAAACTACCCTTCATCTCTTTTATTTCCATCCCTCACTGCCATATTCAATTCTCTTTCATTCTCCTCCCCCTACTAAAGTTGCTACTAACAATAGAAACTTGTTCAGCTGTACTATCATCTGTTGCTCTCTCATGGAGGGAGTCTTTTAATGCACATATTAATTGTACGTTCACCAAAGGCCCTCACGTTCCGCTTCGTAGAATCCTGTCAAGAGACATTTAACAAATCTTTGACTTTTGGAGATCTCGAGATTCTCGTCACTAGCAAATCCCCTCGACCATTGGTTGTTTTTTTTTTTTTTTAATACTTAAAAAATGGAGATATACAAGTGAATCTGGTTATAAACTTATGTTAGAACCTGATACAATCTGCCTGTTGTTATAAACTTATGTTAGAACCTGATACAATCTGCCTGTTGTTATAAACATTAAGAAATGTTAGAACCTGATACAATCTGCTTCTTGTTATAAACTGTAATAAATGTTAGAACTTGATACAATCTGCTTGTTGTTGTAAACTGTAATAAATATTAGAACCGGATACAATCTGTGTGTTGTTATAAACTGTAATAAATGATAGAACCTCATACAATCTGCTTGTTGTTGTAAACTGTAATAAATATTAGAACCGGATACAATCTGTTTGTTGTTATAAACTGTAATAAATGTTAGAACTTGATACAATCTGCTTGTTGTTGTAAACTGTAATAAATATTAGAACCGGATACAATCTGCTTGTTGTTATAAACTGTAATAAATGTTAGAACCCGATACAATCTGCGTGTTGTTATAAACTGTAATAAATGTTAGAACCCGATACAATCTGCGTGTTATAAACTGTAATAAATGTTAGAACCTGATACAATATGCATGTTGTTATAAACTGTAATAAATGTTAGAACCGGATACAATATGCTATTTGTTATAAACTGTAATCAATGTTAGAACCTGATACAATATGCTTGTTGTTATAAACTATAATAAATGTTAGACCCTGATACAATCTACTTGTTGTTATAAACTGTAATAAATGTTAGAACTTGATACAAGGAAGCTGATTACCTCGAGCATTTGGGGTAAAGACCTTTTCCCACAGGAATTGGTCCAAGAGGTCATTGCCAGAGCAACGACAGAGAACAGGAACCTTCTCCAAAATTGGGGCATGAACTCGAAAAGGAAATCTTCCTCGGACGGAGGTCCCCTGCCCAAGAACAAAAGGGCAAGGAGACCACGTAGACCTGCACAACTCCTTACCATGACTATGATCACGATGCCTCAGACTACCTTCTAGATGGTCCCTCAACAACTGGTAGCCCAGTCACCAGTTTTTAACCCTACATTTGAGAGGCAGTCGACTTCCTTTCGCCCCAGTCAGAAAGGAAAAGGTCATAAGAGAAGTTCCCGAAGAGGTAACTTCTCTCGGGGGCGAGGAGGACGTGGTCGCGGAAACAAATCCGCAGGACCCCCCCAAAGCAATGAGGGGTTCCAGGTAGGGGGCAGACTACATTACCTTCGGGATCACTGGACCTTCGATCCCTGGGCCCATAGCCTAATTGCGCATGGACTCGGGTAGAAATGGAACAGAACTCCACCCCGTTTTCCAGAATTCTTCCAACAATCCACCCCCTTGTTGGAAGAATATACCTCAGAACTCTTGAACAAGGTAATCAAGAAAGCGAAGTCCATCAAGTTCCAGGGAAGGCTGTTTTGTGTTCCCAAGAAAGACTCGGACAAACTCAGAGTCATTCTAGACTTGTCTCCACTCAACAAGTTCATCGAGAACAAGTTTCGGATGCTTACTTTGCTACACATAAGGACCCAAGTTCATCGAGAACAAGTTTCGGATGCTTACTTTGCTACACATAAGGACCCTTCTGCCAAAAGGGGCGTACACGGTCTCAATAGGCCTAGCAGATGCTTACTGGAATCTCCCGATGAGTCGCCCTTTCTCCTCCTACCTAGGATTCAAACTACAGAAGAAGTTTGTCTTCAGAGCAATGCCCTTCCTATTGAACACAGCCCCAAGGATATTAACGAAGCTAGCAGACACAATCGTCCAACAGCTACACACCGAAGGAGTTCAAATGGTAGCATATCTAGACGATTGGTCGGTATGGGCAGCATCCAAGACTATTGTCTGCAAGAAGCCAACAGGGCAATCCAGTTTTTTGAACACCTGGGCTTCAAGATCAACTGCAAGAAATCTCGTCTCTCTCCAGCTCAACAGTTCCAGTGGCTAGGAATCCAATGGAACTTAAAGTCACACCACCTCTCCATTCCTTCCAGGAAGAGGAGAAAAATAGCGGGATCTGTCAGGAGACTAATCCGTCACAAGAGGATTTCAAGACACCAACAGGAAAGAGTATTGGGCTCTCTCCAGTTTGCAACAGTGACAGACCCTGTGCTAAAGGCACATTTGAAAGATGCGTCAGGAGTCTGGAGGAAATACGCATCAAACGCTCGAAGAGATCAACTAAGGTTGACCCCGACCTTGTTGCGCGCGCAGTTAAGGCCGTGGTCAACAGCCAAGAGCCTAGCACGGACAATTCCCCTGCAACCACCACAACCATCAGTGGTGATACACACGGATGCCTCCTTGGAATGATGGTGAGGCCATTCTCACGACAAAAAAGTGCAAGGGAATTGGTCGCACCACTTCAAAAAATTTCATATCAACATTTTGGAAGCTATGGCAGTTTTCCTGATGTTGAAGAATCTATCCCCTCGCAGATCAATCCACATCACATTGATCCTGGACATCGAGGTGATAGTAAAGTGTCTAAATCGACAGTGCTCGAGATCACCCCACATCAACCAAGTGATGTTAGTCATCTTCTACCTGGCAAGGAGGAAGAGGTGGCACCTATCAGCAGTTCACCTACAAGGGTTCCGCAATGTGACGGCGGACGCTCTATCCAGGAGAAAGCCCATAGAGCCAGAATGGTCCCTAGACGCAGACTCATTCTCCTTCATCTCGGAAAAAGTCCCAGAACTGCAGATCGACCTCTTCGAAACGGGCGACAACAAAAAACTATCTCGTTACGTAGTCCCTTCCATGGACCCTCAAGCAGAAGCGATGGATGCCATGTCCCTCAACTGGAACAGGTGGAATCGCAATTTACCCGTTTCCAACGACCAATCTCCTGCTAAGAGTCCTCGACAAGCTAAGATCCTTCAGGGGGACAGCAGCAGTAGTAGCCCCCAAGTGGCCCAAAGCAATTGGATCCCTCTAGTCCTAGAGTTGAAACTGAAGCTGTTTCCTCTGCCGAATCCAGTGCTAACTCAACTGGTCCAGAAGTTGACTGTCTAAGCTTCATCCTCAAGAACCAGCAACCTACTTCTCGTGATTTTCTCGCCCTAGCAGCGAACAAAAAGTTGGGAATCTCGAAGGATAAAGTTGACTTCATCGAGGAGTACAAGTCAAGTTCGACTAGGATACAATACGAATCGTCATGGAAGAAATGGGTGTCCTTTGTGAAAGCAAGGAAACCGACAGAGATATCCATAGCTTTCTGTCTTGCATTCTTCATACACCTCCACGAAGAAGGCCTGGCCTCTACTACAATTACTTCTTGTAAATCGGCCCTGGCTAGACCATTCTGTACGCTTTTGAGGTGGACCTCTCAAGTGAAATCTTTAATAAGATCCCGAAAGCATGCGCTAGACTCAAGCCAGCAGCCCCACCAAAGCCCATCACGTGGTCTTTGGACAAAGTCTTGCACTATGCTTCGAACCTAGACAATGAGGATTGTACTCTAAAGGATTTAACACAGAAAGTCATTTTTCTGTTTGCAATAGCCTCGGGTAGAGTTAGTGAAATAGTGGCCTTATCCGGAAACGAAGGCCATATTCAGTTCCTAGACTCAGGAGAACTGAACCTTTTTCCTGATCCTGCCTTTCTTGCCAAGAACGAGCTATCCACCAAGAGGGGGGGGGGGGTCCTTGGAGAATCTGCCCATTGAAGGAAGATGCCTCCCTGGGCCCAGTAGTGTGTCTTAAGGTCTATCTTCGAAGAACTTTAAAACTTCAAGGGAGGACAGCTCTTCAGAGGCAAAACTTCAGGATAAAACCTATCTTTAAGACAACTGAGAGTGAAGCTCACCTACTTTATTCGCAGAGCGGATCCTGACAGTACACCAGCAGGTCACGATCCGAGGAAAGTTGCTTTTTCATTGAACTTCTTTCAACATATAGACTTTGAAATACTCCGCTCATACACTGGGTGGAGATCATCTAGGGTCTTCTACAAACATTATGCAAAGCAAGTACGTGAAATAAAACACTTTGTGGTGGGGGCGGGCAGAATCATTAAACCCATCCCCTAGTGCTGCGATAAACCGTGAATTGTTTTGGGACTTTACAGTGCATCGGGTGCATGGGTATACCTACCCTCTAGTGCAGATCACAGCTATGATTAACATAATGTCCTATGTAGGTGCATATCTGACCAATACACAACGTTTGCGTCACAGTGTTTATGCATTTCCGAACATCTGAACATGTCACATAGATTTAGTTTCACATCTCCATTGAGTGGTGTTATTTCGATAATGTATTTACATATTTTTTCTACACGAGAAAATATGGATTTTGATGTGTGGTAATGCTGGATCAGATTCATACTTTGTTGTAACTACATTGGATAAATTAATTGCATAATAAAATACTTAAAATGTATTCGCATCTTCTTACTGCTCCCACAGTTATAAGCTAATAAAATACACTAGGGTTTTATCTAATCCCTGTATAGGGCTTATATCTTGAAATCACAATAATGATTTCTGAGGGAATGAAACTTAACTTCTAAAGGTAAGTAAAAAAGGTAGACTTCAAACCTGGAATACTTATTGTCAATATCGACATTTTCCCTGCTGGGGGCAGGAAGCACTAAACCAGCTCCAGATATAGTGGAAATGACATATCTTTGGAATTTCATATACAGGTCTAGTAGACCAGATAAGGAAATTTATTCAAGGTGGAAGGCAAATACAAAAACCCACAGCTAATAGTAATTTAGAGACAATTCTCTAGTGTGCTTCCTTCAGGACGACATGGCCTGAGCCAAAAAAATGGATTTTGATCAAAGTGAAAAATCTATTTTTGGGTGAGAGGGCCATGTCGTCCTGATGGACCGAGCCTTTTGCTGACCCCTCCAAAAATTACTTTATCTGGGGCCATTTCTGCTTAACGGCAAGAAAAGGAATGGCGTCGTGGTAGTAGTAGGGAAGGAGGTCCACCGTGTACTTAGAACGGCACCCCTTTCTTTTGTCACTCTTCCCCCTTACAAAAAAGAGTTAAATTTATTCAGGGTGAAGATTGCCATGTGTCGTATCTAGAATACGTCACGATAAAGTGCGATATCCTTTGCTGGATACTCGCACCAGGAGTTAGAATCCTAGAGACCTTCGGTTTAATTTTCTGGGAGTATCACTATAGCAAATATCCCTTAAAAGGCTACCTAAAGGATATCCCTTAGAAGGCTACCTAAAAGAACCCTTCCATCAGGACGACATGGCCATCTCACCCCAAAATAGATTTTTCACATTCATCAAAATCCGTTTTACTATAAACTGCAATAAACGTTCAAACTTGATACAATCTGCATGTTGTTTTAAACTATATTAAATGTTAAAACCTGAAACAATCTGCGTGTTGTTATAAACTGTATTAAATGTTAGAACGTGATACAATCTGCGTGTTTTTATAAACTGTAATAAATGTTAAAACCTGATACAATCTGCGTGTTGTTATGAACTGTACTAATTGTTAGAACCTGACACAATCTGTATGTTGTTATAAACTGTAATAAATGTTAGAACCCGACACAATCTGCGTGTTGTTACAAACTGTAATAAATGTTAGAACCCGACACAATCTGCGTGTTGTTATCAAATTTAATAAATGTTAGAACCTGATACAATCTGCGTGTTGTTATAAACAGTAATAAATGTTAGAACCTGACAGAATCTGCGTGTTGTTATAAACGGTAATAATTGTTAGAACCTGATACAATCTGCGTGTTGTTATAAACTGTAACAAATGTTAGAGCCCGATATAATCTGCGTGTTGTTATAAACTGTAATAAATGTTTGAACTCAATAAAATCTGCGTGTTGTTATAAACTGTAATAAATTTTAGAACCTGATATAATCTGCGTGTCGTTATAAGCTGTAATAAATTTTAGAATCTGATACAATCCGATTGTTGTTATAAACTGTAATAAATGTTAGATCCTGATACAATCTGCGTGTTGTTATAAACTGTAATAAATTTTAGAATCTGATACAATCCGATTGTTGTTATAAACTGTAATAAATGTTAGATCCTGATACAATCTGCGTGTTGTTATGAACTGTACTAATTGTTAGAACCTGACACAATCTGTATGTTGTTATAAACTGTAATAAATGTTAGAACCCGACACAATCTGCGTGTTGTTATAAACTGCAATAAATGTTAGAACCCGACACAATCTGCGTGTTGTTATCAAATGTAATAAATGTTAGAACCTGATACAATCTGCGTGTTGTTATAAACTGTAACAAATGTTAGAGGCCGATATAATCTGCGTGTTATTATAAACTGTAATAAATGTTTGAACTCAATAAAATCTGCGTGTTGTTATAAACTGTGATAAATGTTAGAACCTGATACAATATGCTTGTTGTTATAAACTGTAATAAATGTTAGATCCTGATACAATCTGCGTGTTGATATAAACTGTAATGTTTGAACTCGATACAATCTGCGTGTTGTTATAAACTGTAATAAATGTTAGAACCTGATACAATCTGCGTGTTGTCATAAACTGTAATAAATGTTAGAACCTGATACAATCTGCTTCTTGTTATAAACTGTGATAAATGTTAGAACCTGACACAATCTGCATGTTGTTATAAACTGTAATAATAGTTAGAACCTGATACAATCTGCTTCTTGTTATAAACTGTGATAAATGTTAGAACCTGACACAATCTGCATGTTGTTATAAACTGTAATAATAGTTAGAACCTGATACAATCTGCTTCTTGTTATAAACTGTGATAAATGTTAGAACCTGACACAATCTGCATGTTGTTATAAACTGTAATAATAGTTAGAACCTGATACAATCTGCTTCTTGTTATAAACTGTGATAAATGTTAGAACCTGACACAATCTGCATGTTGTTATAAACTGTAATAATAGTTAGAACCTGATACAATCTGCTTCTTGTTATAAACTGTAATAATTGTTAGAACCTGATACAATCTGGGTGTTGTTATAAACTAATAAATGTCAGATCCTGATATAATATGTATGTTTTTATAAACTGTAATAAATGTTAGAACCTGACACAATCTGCATGTTGTTATAAACTGTAATAATAGTTAGAACCTGATACAATCTGCTTCTTGTTATAAACTGTAATAATTGTTAGAACCTGATACAATCTGCGTGTTGTTATAAACTAATAAATGTCAGATCCTGATATAATATGGGTGTTTTTATAGCCTGTAATAAATTTTAGAACCTGATATAATCTGCGTGTTGTTATAAACTGTAATAAATGTTAGAACCTGATACAATCTGCGTGTTGTCATAAACTGTAATAAATGTTAGAACCTGATACAATCTGCATGTTGTTATAAACTGTAATAATAGTTAGAACCTGATACAATCTGCTTCTTGTTATAAACTGTGATAAATGTTAGAACCTGACACAATCTGCATGTTGTTATAAACTGTAATAATAGTTAGAACCTGATACAATCTGCTTGTTGTTATAAACTGTAATAATTGTTAGAACCTGATACAATCTGTGTGTTATAAACTGTTATAAATGTTAGAACCTGATACAATCTGCGCGGTGTTATAATCTGTAATAAATGTTATAAACCTGAAACAATCTGCTTCTTGTTATAAACAGTAATAAATGTTAGAACCTGATATAATCTGAGTGTTGTTATAATTGTAATAAATGTTATAAACCTGATACAGTCTGCGTGTTGTTATAAACAGAAATAAATGTTTGAACCTGATACAATCTGCGTGTTGTTATAAACTGTAATAAATGTTATAAACCTGATACAATCTGCTTGTTGTTATAAACTGTAATAAATGTTAGAAACTGATACAATCTGGGTGTTGTTATAACTGTAATAAATGTTAGAACATGATACAATCTGCGTGTTGTTATAAACTGTAATAAATGTTATAAACCTGATAAAATCTGCTTGTTGTTATAAACCTGATAAAATCGGCTTGTTGTTATAAACTATAATAAATGTTAGAAACTGATACAATCTGGGTGTTGTTATAACTGTTATAAATGTTAGAACATGATACAATCTGCGTGTTGTTATAAACTGTAATAAATGTTATAAAACTGATACAATTTGCTTGTTGTTATAAACTATAATAAATGTTAGAAACTGATACAATCTGCGTGTTGTTATAAACTGTAATAAATGTTATAAAACTGATACAATCTGCTTGTTGTTATAAACTATAATAAATGTTAGAAACTGATACAATCTGCGTGTTGTTATAAACTGTAATAAATGTTAGAACTTGATACAATCTGCTTGTTGTTATTAACTGTAATAATTGTCAGAACCTGACACAACCTGCTTATCAATATAAACGTGAAAGGTGAAGATAATTACTTTCTTATCCAAAAATCTAATAATACAATGTTGGAATTGGAGAAACAGATTCTATATTATATCGCGACATTAATGAACACTAAGAAACATCTCCCTAGAGACACACCCACGTAGTGAGAAAGGCTTATAAAAGGAGAACATTATTTCAAAAGAAAAAGAGGTCTTCACAAGATGGTAGTTTTCCTTACGAGATATATTTCAACAGTTCTGTTTACCAAGACGGTTTATGTAAACATCTTAAAGGTGAAATCAAATTCGTTCCTTCCAATTGAATTCCACCAATAGGAAACCCTACAAAGTAACTATGTAATTTTGTTGCTTCAGCAAACTACTCAGGCTCACAAATACTCTCACGTATTCACTTGCGAAGTTAGATGGGTTTCGAAGGCGTAAATGGTGAAATAAATGGAATCCTAACACAGAAGTATAAAGTAAAACAAAAGTACTGCAAATTCTTACGGCAAATAAAAATGTAAATACAAATATGAAACTAAGGATAAAACAACAAAACAACAACAACAACAACAATAATAATTATAATAATATATCCGAGAAAAAGTAAATAATAATAATAATAATAATAATGATAATAATAATAATCAATCAGGACGACTATACCATTCTGATAATGGAAAAAAAGAGAGTACCATAATGCAGTACTTCCAATAAAGCGAGCATACACATTTGAGAGCAGATATCCCTGACCTCAATTAACTAGTTGCTAGTAACAAACTTCTTGTTTTCGCTCCTGTACCTTTCAAAAGTTTTCTTCGAGTTTAAGAACTTTTTCCACAAAGCAAATAAAAATAACGGATGTCTGGTCATGCCTATATTCAACTTAATCGATAATGTACGATATATCGTAGCATTTAATATTGTATATCGGACTTCACGTGAGTTATAAGAACGTAAATAAATAAGTTAAATATATATATATATATATATATATATATATATATATATATATATATATATATATATATATAAACATACATATATATATAAACATATACATATATATATATATATATATATATATATATATATATATACATATCTATACATATACATATACAGTATATACATATATATACACATACACATATATATACACATATATACACATACACATATATACATATATATACACATATATATAATATATATCTATATATATATATATCTATCTATATATCTATCTATATATCTATATATATCTATCTATATATATATATATATATATATATATATATATATATATATATATAGATATATATACATATATGTTTTTTTCAAAAAGGCCCATAAAAGAAACACAGGAAATATGAATAAATCACACTATATTTCGGTCAATAAACATCGACCCTCTTCAGGATGTAAAGTACAAGTGAGGCTTACAGTGGAGAGTGACGGTTTATATATGAAAGCAAAAGGGTGTGTTCAATTGTTCTATAGTTGTTATAATTGCTGGAAGGATTAGCCAAATTTAATTACATCCAGGTGCGTGTTCTTATTGTTGAGCCGCTTGGAGGAAGTCTCAACAATAAGAACACGCACCTGGATGTAATTAAATTTGGCTAATCCTTCCAGCAATTATAACAACTATAGAACAATTGAACACACCCTTTTGCTTTCATATATAAACCGTCACTCTCCACTGTAAGCCTCACTTGTACTTTACATCCTGAAGAGGGTCGATGTTTATTGACCGAAATATAGTGTGATTTATTCATATTTCCTGTGTTTCTTTTATGGGCCTTTTTGAAAAAAACATGTTAAACTGTTCGATTACAGTTATAAATAAGACATATACATATATATATATATATATATCTATCTATATATATATATATATATATATATATATATATATATATATATATATATAGATATATATACATATATATATATATATATATATATATATATATATAGATATATATACATATATATATATATATATATATATATATATATATATATATATATATATAGATATATATACATATATATATATATATGTATGTATATATATATATATATATATATATATATATATATATATATATATATATATATATATATATAACATTACCTTAGTAGCGTATAAAAATCGAGAGAGCATCGCTCCAGAAAAACCAAGATCCAGTTAGTTTTCACGATAAAAAAAAATTCATTTACGTTACACCATTTGATATTTAGTGTCGACACGTGTTTCTTATCACTTTTTTACGTCATCCATCGTCAGTATTACATTGACTGAACGATATAATTACATTATGAAGCTATGATGGTGAAAATTTTAGGATATACAAATTTGTAGATACTACAAAATTAATTAGCAAGTATTGATTAATAAAATCTTTATAAAATTCTTTGAATTTCTAAGAATCTTAAAAGTTGAAAAATGAGAAATTTTGTTTTTTCCAAATTTCCAAGAAAATATTAAACTAAATAGGATTATTTATGGGCAACCTATACCCTACGCCAAATTTTAAGAGGCTTTCCGATTGTTAAAGCTGGGGAGTTTTTCCGTGTTTTCTTAAGACATGGAACACTGAATTTTTTTTAGTTTCTAAAATATCAAAAGATATCACACTACAACGTCTATAGACACGTATAATACTAAAGCTTTTATAAAGAACTTTTATACTAGAAATTCTACTTGCTCAATTGGTTTCCTGGGTCACTTAATAAAAATGGCCAAAATCCTACTCTACTTCATGGGTGAGACAACATACCAAAACAGTTCGACTGGAGGTCAAGATGTGGATGTTTTTACATAGTATGTATGTTTATATGTGGTAGGTTGGCCAAGGCACCAGCCAAACGTTGAGATACTACCGCGAAAGTTATTGTGTTACAGTTCTAAATTTACATTGGATCCCTCTCACTAGTTACGGCTCATTTTTTCTTCCCCTACACATACAGTACACCAAATAGTCTAGTCTAATCTTTCCACATTCTCCTCTGCCCTTACACACCTGACAACACTGAGATTAGCAAAGAATTCTTCTTCGCTCGGGGGTTTAACAACTGCACTACTTTACTATTGCTGAGGTTAGAAGAGCAACTTAAGCTATAGTAATCAGCTTTTCTAGGAGGGCACTCCAAAATCAAACAATTGTTCTTTGGTCTTGGGTAGTGCTATAGCCCCTGTACCATGGTCTTCCACTTTCTTCGGGTAGTGTTCTCTTGCTTGATGGTACACTAGGGCACACTATTCTTTCTTATTTGCAAGTACTAAGGAGACAGTAATAAGCAGTCCCATTAACTTGAATAGCATAGAAGTATCGGAACTCCTAGTCAATTACTGAGAGAGCATTATTTAGCAATACCTTATAATGCGTATGAGCACAGCCTAAATATTATTTCCATAGTTTCAAGAAGCTATCAATGTACAGTAATTGCTTAATGATTCTACCGTCATCTGAATTATGCTCCTTCAAAGCAATATGAGAAAAATCCAATTAGCCTAAATACCGGACTTCAGAATCTGGGATCAGTACCCCTGCATCATCTTACAGTAGGTACTTGTTGTGGCATCAAAACAATTGGAATTTTGCGTATAATGCGAAGTGAATATTATAGTTTATATATAAAAAAAAATACTGCATAGGGTCGTGTTGAACAAAATAAGTGATAAGGGATTAAGCGAAAAGAAGGTCATGCGTAAAGACACGAATGTAAATTATCCATAAGGCCGATTGTCAATTAAGGTTAGATTATGGCAAATAAATGGCAGCATGAGTGAAGTGATGATAAATTTAAACTTCCACGAAGTCTATACTTGACAGTGTAATGTCTTGGAATTGATTATTACAAACAATGATGTTAAGTTTTTTTTAGGCGAGTGGGTTGTAGTTTAAGTGTTTTCTTGTCACTATCAATTTCTGAGGGACTATGCTAAAATTTAAATTCACAAAAACTTTAGTAAAGGAGTAGGGAAACGTAATTCGTGAATTTAACAGATATGAATGATTTCTCTGAATAAAGGAAAGAGGAATACTAAGAAGAACTGCAGAGTGTAATAGATAACATCCTGGAGAGAGATATGAAAATTGTGATTGGTGAATTTAATGTTAAAGTTGGAAGGAATAATCAAGGTATAGAGAATGTGATTGGTGTTGAGGTTTCTTGGCGAAGGTGCAAATGAAAATGGGGCACACTTTTTAAGTTTTTGTTCAACAAGCAACTTTGCTATTGGAGGTACTCTTTTCCAGCACAAAGACATCCACAAATATACATGGATTTCACCATGTGGCAATAACAAAAATGAAATATATCACATTGCCATTAATAAACAGAGAGGAAAAACTGAGAAATGTAAGAAGCTATAGAGGTTCATATATTGGTAGTGATCACCAGCGCCTTGTTGCCACACTAAAATTAGAACTGAAAGCACTCCCCAGAAATGTAGATTGAATACCTAGGTTTGATAAAACTAAGCTTCTAGAAGATGAGCAAATAGAAACCTTTGCAACTGAAAGTAGGGATCGATTTGCAGTCTTAAAAGACTTTAAGAGACGGAAAGCAGACAATCAATGAAGACGTGTGAAATTAAGAACATAGATCAGTCAGTCGGTAGTGAAGTTTTGGGACATGCAGTTACAATGAGGAAACCATGGATATCAAATGATACTTGGGATACAATAAAAAGGAGAAAAAGACAGAAATTGATTGTTGAAAGTTTCCGAGGAGGTAATGAAAATTACAAGGTAGACCATGCTAAGTATTCCAGAATTGATAGAAAAGTTAAAAGAAAAGCCAGGAACAAATGGAAAGAATATCTAGACAGGCAAGCAGATGAGGCTGACCAAGTTATGAATTCAGGGAGTGGCTATTGTGTAAGAATTGCTCATAGAATTATTAATGAAATCTCTACGGGAGCAAAGAAGAAGTATACACCTTTAAAAAAGAGAGATGGGTCTTTTATAACAACAGAAGATGAAGAAAGGCACGGTAGGGAATAATTTGATTGATATACCTGAAGGTGAGGAACCTTGATATTCCCAGAATGAATTCAGTGTGTTTGAAGTCGAAGCCATCATTAAAAGGCTAAAGAGATGGAAAGCCCCCGGATACGGTGGACTAACTGCCGAGATAATACTGGCCAAAATGAAGTGACTCCGAGAATAATTACAATATCATCTTGTAGAATGTGTCGTGAAGAGGAAAAACCTGATGGATGGGAGCTAGGAGATATGACTGATAGCAATAACTACAGAGGCATCAGACTTACTGTATGTCAGTTGTGATGAAAATATATAGCATGTTCATTCTAAAGAGACTAGAGAGAAAGCTGAGAGATGAACAAGCAGGATTTAGAAAAAGTAGTTGTACTCACCAAATTTCCATTTTAAGACATGTGGTACAGCAATGTGTAGAATACAGAAATCCACTTTTGATGGCATTTGTGGACTATGAAAAGGCCTTTGATAGTTTGCACCAGCCAATTTTGTGGAGAGTCCTGCGTTAATATGGAGTTCCCCTTGAATACGTAAATTGGGTTAAGTCTGTTCATGTGCTTAGCAAGTGCAAAGTTAATGTTAGTGCAATCCTATCAAATGAATTTCCAGTGAAAAGCGGAGTACTCCAAGGGAATTTGTTGTCACCGATATTGTTTATCTTATGGATTTCATGATTGGACTGGATTGGTAACAGGAAATTAGCTGACCTGGAGTATGCTGATGATGCTGTCCTTATTAGCAAAACATCACAGGATTTACAAAGCTTGCTTACCAGAATGCATGAAATATCCCATGAGGTTGGGCTAAATATAAATAGAAGAAAGACAAATGATGAGAACAGAATATGCAATGGAGGATGAAATATCATTGAAAGGAGAAACGATTAATGAAGTAGAATGATTAAAATATTTAGGAACTATGGTCTCTAATACAGGATCTTTAGAATTTGGGTTTAATGAAAGACTGAAAAAAGAAAATCAGACAATGGTTAGGTTAAATAAAATTTGGAAATCAAATCGTATAAAATTACATAAAAAACAAGTTATATATCAATTTAGTGACATTGGTGTTACTGTATGGACACGAGTTGTGGTAAGACGATGAAACAATATCCAACGGATTTTGTAATTTGAGAACGAAGCCCTGAGAAAAATATTGAGAGTTAAATGGTAGGACAGGACTAGAAATATAAGACAGATTACTCAAGTGCTATATGTGGATGAGAGCATGGGAGGGGTAGAGGGAGAAAGTTTGGTCGTGCTCTTTGCACTCCCCAAGAGAGGTTAATTTACCAAACTTTCAACTGGGCTTCACAAGGCACTAGAAGAGTTGGAAGACCCGGGCCTAAATGGCTGAAGAATATGAAGTGTGAAGTAGGATATGATGAATGGGAAATATTGATTTAAAAGCTCAACAGAAAAAGCTAGCGAAATCTATCTGAAGCCCTTTGTGTTAACAGGCGTAGGAGGAGAGGATGACGATGAATGTAATTTTAGAATAGTGGGCATCTTTTTACTCATCCCTGACAGAAGTATGATATCTTTGACTTATCATTGCACGTATTTTTCCAATGATCTCTTCGAAAGGGGAGATCGCCCTGCTGCAAAGGGTTAAAAATTTTAATATTATATCCGAGTACTTAAATGCGAGTGTCTTCAACATTCAAATGCGCAATTTTAAGAACAAATATCACATCTTATATAATTTTATCCCTCCAATCTTTAAAGAACTTATGCCACATTTCCTTACACCCTTTTATCTCAAATCTTTAAAGAACTGAAAATGCCACACCTCCTTGCATCATTTTATCTCCAATCTTTAAAGAACAAATGCCACCTCTTATATCATTTTACCTAAAATCTTCAAAGCACAAATGCCACAACTTACATACCCAAGTTTTGAAGAACAAATGCCACAACAGCATAATTTTATCTAAAATCTTCAAAACACAAATGCCACATTTCCTTACACCATTTTATCTCAAAACATTTAACGAAAAAATGCCACATTCCCTTGCATAATTTTATCTCCAATCTAGTGAATAACAAATGCCACATCTTATATAATCTTATCTTAAATCTTTAAAAACCAAATGCCAAATCTTACATCATTTTACCTCTAATGTTTAAAGAACAACTGCCACATCGCCTTACACCATTTTATAACAAATATTTAAAGAAAAATTGACATCTCCTTGCATCATTTTATCTCGCATCTGGTAAAGAACAAATCCCCCATCTCATATAATTTTATCTCAAATCTTTAAAGAACAAATGCCACATGTTACATCATTTTACCTACAATCTTTAAAGAACAAATGCCAAATCTACTTACAGCATTTTATAACAAATATTTAAAGCAAAAAATGACACCTCCTTGCATCATTTTATCTCTCATCTAGTAAAGAACAAAGGCCACATCTTGCATCACTTTGCCTCCAATCTTTAAAGAACTAATACCACAACTTATGTTTCCAGTCTTTGAAGAACAAATACCACAACTTATATCTCCAATCTTTCAAGAACAAATGCCACAACTTATGTCTCCAATCTTTCAAGAACAAATGCCATAACTTATACCTCCAATCTTTAAAGAACAAATACCACAACTTATGACTCCAATCTTTAATGAACAAATATCACAACTTATATCTCCAATCTTTGAAGAACAAATGCCACAACATATATATCTCCAATCTTTAAAGAACAAATTCCATAACTTGTATCTCCAATATTTAAAGAACAAATGCCATAACTTATATCTTTAATCTTTAAAGAACAAATGCCAAAACTTATATCACCAATATCTAAAGAACAAATGCCACTACCTACATCAATTTGCCTCCGATCTTCAAAAGAACATATACCAGAACTTATATCTCCAATCTTTAAAGAACAAATGCCAAAACTTATGTCTCCAATCTTTAAAGAACGAATGCCACAACTTATATCTCCAACCTTGAAAGAACAAATGCCACAACTTATATCTCCAACCTTGAAAGAACAAATGCCACAACTTATATATCCAATATTTAAAGAAAAAATGCCACAACTTATAAGTCCAATCTTTATAGAACAAATGCCACAACTTATATCTCCAATCTTTTAAGAACAAATGCCACAACTTATATCTTCAATCTTTATAGAACAAATACCACAACTTATATCTCCAATCTTTAAAGAACAAATGCCACAACTTAAAAGTCCAATCTTTATAGAACAAATGCCAAAACTTATATCTCCAATCTTTAAAGAACAAATGCCACAACTTTTATCTGCAATATTTAAAGAATAAATGCCACAACTTATATCTTCAATCTTTAAAGAACAAATACCACAACTTATATCTCCAATCTTTAAAGACAAATGCCACAACTTATATCTACAATCTTTAAAGAACAAATGCCACAACTTATATCTCCAATCTTTAAAGAACAAATGCCACAACTTATATCTCCTTTAAAGAACAAATGCTACAACTTATATCACTTTATCTCCAATCTTTAAATAATAAATGCCATATCTCCTTACCCCCTTTTATCTCAAAATATTTAAAGAACAAATGCCACATAGCCTTGCATAATTTTATTTCCGATCTAATGAAGAACATATTCCACATATTACATTATTTTATCTCCAATCTACTGAAGAACATATTCCACATATTACATCATTTTATCTCCAATCTAATGAAGAACATATACCACATATTACATCATTTTGTCTCTAATCTAATGAAGAACATATTCCACATATTACATCATTTTATCTCAATCTAATGAAGAACATATTCCACATTACATCATTTTCTCTCCAATCTAATGAAGAACATATTCCACATATTACATAATTTTATCGCCAATCTAATGAAGAACATATTCCACATATTACATTATTTTATCTCCAATCTAATGAAGAACATATTCCACATATTACATAATTTTCTCTCCAATCTAATGAAGAACATATTCCACATATTACATAATTTTCTCTCCAATCTAATGAAGAACATATTACATCATTTTATCTCCAATCTAATGAAGAACACATTCCACAAATTACATCATTTTATCTCCAATGTAATGAAGAACATATTCCACATATTACATAATTTTATCTCCAATCTAATGAAGAACATATTCCACATATTACATAATTTTCTCTCCAATCTAATGAAGAACACATTCCACATATTACATAATTTTATCTCTCTTTAAATACCAAAAGCCGTTTGCGCTCATAGAAAGAATAAATCCCTTTTATTGGCATATGTCTGTTCAGCAGCATAACCTTAAAAATGTTGAAAATGGAAATTTCTTAAATCGAATATGTTTCGCTCGCCCTTTTCCCTGGTTAATTAACTATCAGCGGACGGTGAATTCCCCCATCACATGTAAATACCGAAGTCTAAACAATTACTATGGTCTGTTTGTCTCTGGGATCGTAATACAAATAAAGCATTTCTGCAAATTCCATTCAGTTTTGCGATCATTTCTTCTATTTTGAGTGATATTCGTGGATATATAACGAAATAAATATTTTTTTTCTTTTCCATTTAAATTATATTTTTTGTAACAATACGATAATCCAAACAACGAACAAATACAACGAAATACTGTAACTCTAACAAAGTAATGATGCAGAAATTTATCGATTTTCGATTATCCAAGCAAACCTTTAATGCTGATACGAAGATTATTATTAAAGCTTAAAGCCTGTTATGTCCAAACATTTTCCGCTGCGAATTTTTTCATTTATTAAATGCGACAACCAGTGTTTTACCGGCTGGGTCATTCAGAGCTGCAATAAATCATTATATCCATTGTGGAACCAGCGCAGCTTGTATCAACACGGGATCCTCATGTCGACCTTAATAATTTAACTAATCCAAAGGAAATTGTGGGACGAAGCCACTTACAATTCTTGCAAGGATATCGAGCCCTTTATTGAGTAGCATGGTTTACTTCTTAACAAAGGTTACTTTTTTAATTACACTTTTCTGGGAAGAATTTCATATCATAAAATACATTTTTTATTTTTTTTTCTTTATTGTTGGTGTGAATTCATCTAAATAAAGCTTTAATAGTAATTTCGAATATAATTTAAATAGAATAAACCAAAAATGCCAGTAATTTGCCAAGTAAATATCCACATAAATTGGAATACAATATATAGCCACGTAAAATCGTTGAAGGTTCTAGTGGATTAAGGAGTTTAAACTATAAGTTAAAAGAATAAACAAACAGCACTTTGCATAAATTTAATGAAGAGTTAAACCCTAAGTTTGAAGAGTAAAGTGCTTGACGTCTTAAAGAATAATTGTTGAATGTGAAGAATAGAAGTAAAGAAAGAATTGAAACTGTTTAGTGTAAGGCTGATAATGCTTGTGGAAGTGACTTTTGAGGATGTAAGAAATGCAACCGAGGAGATGAAGAAAGCAAAGAAAGGGGGAATTGATGGGATCACAAGCGATTGGCAACAGCAAGGTAATGTTTAAGGTTTAAAGGTAGATCATAAATTAAAGAGGCATGGGTCAGTGATATTGCACTAGCAAGCAGAGCAATTCCCTAGAGACTTACTATACAGCATACAGCATACGTCAAGGCACCACCCCCTCGTTGAGATACTACCGATAGAGAGTTATGAGGTCCTTTGACTGGCCAGACAGTACTATTTTGGCTTCATTTCTCTGGTTACGGCTCATTTTTCTTCTGCGTACACATACACCGAATAGTCTGGCCTATTCTTTACAGATTCTCCTTTGTCCTTACACACCTGACAACACTGAGATTACCAAACAATTGTTCTTCGCTCAAGAGGTTAACTACTGCACTACAATAATCAGTGGCTACTTTCCTCTTCATAAGGGTAGAAGAGACTCTTTAGCTATGGTAAGCAGCTATTCTAGGACACTCCAAAATCAAACTAATATTCTCTAGTCTTGGGTATTGCCATAGCCTCTGTACCAAGGTCTTCCACTGTCTTAGGGTAGAGTTCTTTTGCTTGAGGGTGTACTCGGACACACTATTCTATCTTATTTCTCTTCCTCATGTTTTTTTTTTTTTTAAAGTTTTTATAGTTTATATGGAAAATATTTATTTCAATTATGCTACTGTTCTTAAAATATTTTATTCTATTAATTAATTCTCATGTAGTTCATTTACTTTCTTATTTCCTCTCCTCACTAGGCCATTTTCCCTGTTGCAGCTCTTGTGCTTATAGCATCCTGCTTTTCCAACTAGGGTTGTAGCTTAGCAAGTAATAATAATAATATATGATCAGCACCGAAGCCCCCTCTCCATTCAAGCTAGAACCAGCGAGGGCGAGGAAATGGCTGCTGATGACTCAGCAGGTTGACCAATAGGCTTCCCCAAAACCTTCCAACCTTAGCTCGCAGGGATAGTGAGGTTACAGGCACTAAAGGAACTAACGAGTTTGAGCGGGACTCAAACCCAACTCTAGCGATCGCCAGTCAGGGACGTTACCAAATAGGCAACCACAACCCTCGGGTAATTGAGTGGCTAATTAGCCAAGGCTTGCAACCTGCCTGAATGAGGGAAAGGCTCAAAATAAATATGTGTGAGGAATAATCTTTCAATTGTGTAAAGTTGATAAAAGTTGCTATACAGATTATAAAGGGACATATAACGTTAATCCGTATACCATGGGAAGACATATCGAAGGAGTTTGATTAAAAAGCAAGACAGGTGACTGAAGGTCCGAAAGGGGAAAGAACGGCGAGGGTGAAAACAAGGAAGAATATTAAGAAGTAAGAATACACTGTTTGTTACGACAGAGATATGGCAGAAATTTGAAAGAGCAGCTGTATGGGGCTCATATGAACCAAGAAAAATGTGATAAAATTGAGTGGCAGAGACTTCTTAAAAGTTTTCATGATTGAGGTGAAAATTTTGTACGTGAGAGAAGGATCTGTTTGATGTAGAAGTGGACAAGATACAAGATGGTGTTGCGTCTCCATAACTGTTCAACATTTTTAAGGATCGAGTGATATGAAAGGTCAGGGAAAGGACAGTAAATCTAAGTACAAAGTTATAAGAATATTAATTGCGAATGGAATGTGAAATAATTGATATATATTTACAAATAATACTGTGCTGATTGGCGATAGGGAAAATAAGACTGCAGAAGCTAGTAAAGGTTTAATAGTGTTTGCGAGATGAAAGAGTTAAAAGTAAAAGCGTATAAGTGTAAAATAATACTGGTAAATAGAAGCATTGGAAATGGGTACACTACAAGTACGAGTATAGATGGTGGAAGAATGGAAGCAGTCGATTTGTATAAGTATCTGGGAGTAAATATGATGGACAGTGGTAGGATGAGAAAATAGGTGAGTCACAGAACAAGAGTAAGACAAGTGGAATTAAATGTGCAACAGATTGGTAACAGTCTTTTAACTTTAAGAGTTGTCTATGTAAGACAATGGGAAAGAGGGAAAAGAACAAGGGACTGTTGACCCAATTCTATCTATTTACCTACAAAGGCACTTCCCCCAATTTTGAGGGGTAGCCGATATATATATATATATATATATATATATATATATATATATATATATATATATACATATATATATATATATAAACAAAGGGGGACTTTTCTTCTCTTAGTTCCTCCCACCCTGACGAGGTATTCCGCCAAGTTTGGTTGATACTGTCTTAATGAAAAAATAAATTTGGATTTGGAATGGTAACAAAGAACAATGGTTGAAGTACTTAGGATAATATGTTTTTATATATGTGATGCAAGAATAAATGATAAAGTGAGATTTGAAGAGATGCGAATAAATGATAACAGTTTAACTTACGTGGAAGGATGGTTATGAATATTTAGAGTGAGTTCGCCTATGTAGAGAGAATGGATGACGACAGATTAGGGAAAAGTGTGTATCATTCTGAATTGCTAGTGAGTAGGAGTGAAAGGCCTAGGTAGAATTGCATAGGTCGGTTGAAATGCGTACTGGAAATAAGGGCGCTGATATACAATGGTAAGTTCTACTGTGCTTGCAATATAAAAACTACAGCTAAAAACAGTTGTTGTCCTTTAATTTTAAGCATCGATCACATGAAAATAAACCACACGCAAGCAAAGTAAACTCGAGGCTCAATATAACTCATCAGCCGTAAAAAGTAAACAAGCATGATCCTCTAAATTAGGAAATACGCCAATCTACTATGAAATGTTTCAGTCAACTGCGATATATTGAGTTCAATTACGAAATGCAGGATTAAAATCAAAGAAAGCGAAGCGCCGTACTACCGTTTTCACTCAAGAGACACGTTCAAGTCTTACCCAGCCAGAAGCATTTATCATTAAAGAATTTCCAGTGGCTATATATTCCCAAGGTTGAATTCGATATCAGATTCCATTTGAGGTTTTCATTGATAATAAAAAATAGCCATCATACATAGCCACGTGTTGCAAACTCATTAATGCTCTATCATGGAGGAGATGAGTTGATTTGAAGTCTAAGAACAGATTACTGTATTGCAAAGGAATATGAACGGTGGACTTGACATGAAATGAT
>NC_090748.1:81218967-81221467 GCF_036898095.1 Palaemon carinicauda | reverse complement strand
TAGTCTTCACACAAACAAGGCTGCAATTGTATACATAAATCACTTTTAAAAATAACATAAATAAAGAGTAAACATACATAACCAAGAACTAGTTCTCAATCATAGAGCTTTTCTTTGAGACAAACTGGAAAAGAAAACATATTTTCAATATTTCAATTTTCAAATACCCAATTGTCACGTTTCTATGTTTTAATGTCACCAAGAAACATCTCGAGGACCTCTTATTTAAACAAATATCTCGATTGAGTCATATTTGGATTATCCGTATAATCTTAAGTAAAGAGTCTTTATAAGGAGTTTAATATTATAGATAAAAAAAGAATATAATGAAAAAACAACTTGGATCTACTTTCAAAGATTTGGAAGAGGATATACAATAAAGACAATATTATAACAATGAAATATGTGTCAAATACAATAATCTTATCTCCATCTTTGTGCTTTATATTGTTTAAAATACAAGTTATCGCAAAAAAAAAATTACACCCGAATACCGTAAAACCATATATGAAAGCTATCAAATCGGAGGTTATTATTATTATTATTATTATTATTATTATTATTATTATTATTATTATTATTATTATTAGCTAAGCTATAACCCTAATTGGAAAAGCAGGATGAGATAAGCCCAAAGTCTCCAACAGGGAAAATAACCCAGTGAAGAAAGGAAACGGGTTGAATAGTGTGTCTGAGTTTACCCTCAAACAAGAAAACTAACTCAAGACAGTGGAAGCCCATGGTACAGAGGCTATGGCACTACCTAAGACTAGAGAATAATGGTTTGATCTTGAAGTGTCCTCCTCTTAGAAGTGATGCTTACCATAGTTAAAGTGTCTCTTCTACCGTTACTAAGTGGAAAATAGCTAATGAACAATTAAAGTGCAGTAATTAAACCCTTCAGAATTAGAGTTCTGTGAAAGATTGAAAAAAGCAAATCAGACAATGGCTCGGTTAAGTAAAATTTGGAAATCAAATCGCCTGAAATTTCATTTAAAAATCAGACTACAGACTATATTCCAGTTTAGTGAGATCGATGTTCCTGTATGGACATAAGTTATAGTATGACAATGAAACAATCTCCAATAGATTTAGTAGATTTGAGAACAAAGCCCCCGGACGAATATTGGGAGTTAAATGGCAGGATAGGATTAGAAAAGAAACTACAAGAGAGATTACGTGAGTGCCATATGGGGATGAGATCTTGAGGGGGTAGATGGAGAAGGTTTGGGCTTGCTCTCCGTACTCCCCAAGAGAGATTAATTCACCAAACGTTTAACTGGGCTCCACAAGGCATTAGAAGAGTTGGAAGACCCAGGCCTACATGGCTGAGGACTATGAAGCGTGAAGTAGGAGATGATGAATTAATAAGTATTGAAAAGCTCAAGATAGAGACGACTGGCGAAATCTAACAGAGACTATTTGCGTCAATGGGCGTAGGAGGAAATGATGAATTAACATCTCGAGTGAGGGAGAATAGGCCACAATATTCGATGTATGTGTAGGCAAAGTAAAAATGAGGCATAACCTAAAGAGAGGGATCCAATGTACTACTGTCTGGCAAGTCAAAGGTCCCAATAACTTTCTAGCGGTAGTATCTCAATGGATGGCCAGTACCTTGACCAACCTACTACCTAGATTAGGCATATTAACCTGCCAGTTCAGGCAGAAGTCGTCTTTGATTAATTAATATCTACAGCACCTCTATGACATCATGACTAATTACCAAAGGATACTACAGGAATTTAAAGACACTCTACATGCAGTATGGTGTTGATATATACTGCATTGCGTGAACATCCTCGCATACTAGAGTCCTTGTAGCCTGATTCTTGCCTAAAATACGAGAACTACTCCAAAATAATTACCTATTAGAAAAATTAATGTATTTATTACAACATAATTCTTTATTAGAGATGCCTAATTAAATTAAACGTGTCAATATAACAACAATTAACATGTCGTTTAATACTTGTAATCTTAAGTTTACTAAAACACTTGAACCCAAGCCTGCTCCATGACATTCCGATAATGCAGAAATCCCGTCCAAAAAATTTTGAACTTCCTAATCATTACTTGCAGAAACTTTGTCCACATCAAATTTTGATGAAAATACTGGTAAAATTGTAAGTTTCAGGGATACAAGCCAATGTAACTTGAACGAGAGAGCTGCGTCATACATAAAATGGTCCTCTCCTACCATGGTTCCCACTAACAATTCAGTAACAGAAATTATCATTAGCCATGAGGTATCTATGGATCTAGGTTATGATAGGTGGGTTTGGAATAACTGGGTTTATGAAAATATGAAGACTTACATATGATTGCTTTTGTGCATTTACATATTTATCTATAGGATAGTTGAGAGGTGGGTGGGTGTCAAAAAATTAGGATTATTCAAGTTTAAGTCAGTAATTAATTTCTTACAATTATTTGTATCTCACATTATTGAATAATTTCTGCACTAAAATATTGAATCAAGTAAATGCCGGCTATTCAT
>NC_090748.1:81196467-81213967 GCF_036898095.1 Palaemon carinicauda | reverse complement strand
TTTTTTCCTAATTACTATTTATTATAATATACTTTTTACAAAGTTAAATTTTTTAGATTAAAATAGCAAAGCTATTTGTCTTCGTGACAGACATTGCCCCCAATGACGTCAGGTGGAGAAACGGGAACTCGATAACAAATTACCGGACTTAGCTAGAACCAATTTTCCACAGTAATTCTCTGCTATTAACAACTAATTTAACAATATAATATTGATCGTGGGCCAAGCAAATTCTCTCGGCCAATAAGTAGTGCATATAATTAAACAGAACAATAAACACAATCATAGAAAATAACTCCAATTATTTTCGTAACAACAGTCTGAAGAAGACTAAACTAGCTCAAATTTGATATAGTAATTTATTTTTGAGAGAGAGAGAGAGAGAGAGAGAGAGAGAGAGAGAGAGAGAGAGAGAGAGAGAGAGACTCAATTACTTTCATAATGAGTCTAAAGAAGTCTACACTAGCGCAAAGTTGATACAGTAATTTATTTTTGAGAGAGAGAGAGAGAGAGAGAGAGAGAGAGAGAGAGAGAGAGAGAGAGAGAGACTCAATTTCTTTCATAATGAGTCTAAAGAAGTCTACACTAGCGCAAAGTTGATACAGTAATTTATTTGAGAGAGAGAGAGAGAGAGAGAGAGAGAGAGAGAGAGAGACTCAATTACTTCATAATGAGTCTAAAGAAGTCTACACTAGCGCAAAGTTGATACGGTCATTTATTTTTGAGAGAGAGAGAGAGAGAGAGAGAGAGAGAGAGAGAGAGAGAGAGAGAGTGTGTGTTTTTTATGAGAGGCAACGAGAGACTGAGAGACTGAGTCGAGTCTCCCTCCCCATAACAATGTGAATTTTCAGCCTGAACTGTTTTGCAGCAGTGAAGTCATCATCTTTAAATGGATATTTATGGGTCTGGTCTCAAAGAACTCAGTTCTCATTCCACAATCATAAAGATTTGCCAAAGGTGGCAATTTACAGAATCGTTTCATTTTATCATATATGCTTATAAGAGAGAGAGAGAGAGAGAGAGAGAGAGAGAGAGAGAGAGAGAATTATTAATAAAATAACCTGTCTTCTTCCAAAATAATTCAAGCCCGCAACACAAGCAAGATAGCTTTCCGTGAACAGGCAATTTTATTTTCTAGTTTAAAGAAAAAAATTTAAAAATATATGATTACGGCCGCGAAACACGAACACCTCCAAGGATGCAAGGATGAGCAAATTGATTGCAACGATGAGGCATTCCGAGACCTTAAACCTCCACCAAGTCTAAGAAATCTCTATCCCAATATCCCCTTTCTGACATAAAGCAGAAACTACATACATAATTCCGTAAGAATCTAATCACGATACCCATCCTTGGTAGCATATTCGCAAAATTCCGCACGAAGCTTTTTGTGTAATCCAACTACCAACTGATTTTATAATCATACATTCACCAATGTTCACAAATCACATATTTCTTATTTCGTAATATTATGAAGATATGAGGTTCAAATGTAATTCTTCTTCCACCAAGTGGTTAACTGCTGCTCTTTAATTGTTCAGTGGCTGTTTTCCATTTGGTAAGGATAGAAGAGAGACTTTAGCTATGGTAAGAAGCTCTTCTAGGAGATGGATACTCCAAAATCAAGCCATTGTTCTCTTGGGTAATGCCTTAGCCTCTATACGTCTTCCACTGTCTTGGGTTAGCGTTCTCTTGCCTGAAGGTACACTCGGGCACACTATTCTATCTAATTTCTCTTCCTCTCGTTTTGTTAAAGTTTTTATAGTTTATATAGGAAATATTTATTTTAATGTTACTGTTCTTGAAACATTTTGTCTCCTTGTTTCCTTTCCTCACTGGGCTACTTTCCCTGTTGAGGACCCTTGGCTTATAGCGTTGTGTTTTTCCAACTAGGGTTGTAGCTTAGCAAATATTAGTAATAATAATAATAATAAAATAATAATAATAATTATAATAATAATAATAACAATAACATCAGAATAGAAAGACGCATTCCAGATAGGGGTAAGAGGCTCAAATTATGTAAACGGGGCTCAAATTTATCCGTTACACGAACCTAAATTTCGTGCTTTTACAGTGCAGATGGTTAGCAGGAAAAATAATAAAAGCAATATGTCAAGAGATGGCAAAATTTGTTTCCTATGTCATAAGACTAACAATTACAGTTATAATGAAAAGAGGCACTGGTGTAGAAAGCAGAGAAGAAAGACAATAGAAGATTTAAATAGAGAAAGCAGATATGCAGGACTGAAAATAAATGAGTAAAACTAAGAAAATATTCAATAAAAATTCTCGGCCAAAAATAAGAGTTACGGAAAAAAGTCTATAGATTAATGCATATACAGTACATACTTAGGATACAATAGGCGTTTCCGCCAAGGACATGAGACCGAGATTAAAAGAAGGACAAAAATGGGATGGAGCGCTTTTGGTAAACAAAATGAGATTATGAAAAGTAAAATACCATTCTCTCTAAAAAGAAAAGTATTTAATCAGATTGTCCTACAAGTATTAACTTAAGCATCCGAAACTTGAACCCTAACCAAAATCTTAAAACATAAGGTAGTTACAACTCAAAAAGCTATGGATAGACTAATGATGGTATTATCACTAAGTAGAGGATATTCTAACAACTAGTAAGAAAAAGAAATGGAAGTGGGCAGGACATTTAATGAGAACGACATACAATAGATGGATAAAAAGAATAACATAATGGGTCCTTAGAGATTGCAAACGAAGCTCGGGAAGTAAGAGATGATGGATTGACGAACTAGGAAAATTTTATGGTATATACTGACATAGAAAAGACCATAATCAGACAGGAATGGAAGGACATGTCTGAGGTCATTGTGGACTAATAATGGCTGATGATCATGATATATATGTAGGTTGTAGGTTGGCCAGGGCACCAGCCACCCGTTGAAAATTGAGATGCTACCGCTGGAGAGTTATTGGATTCTTTGACTGGACAGATAGCACTACATTGGATCCCTCTCTGATTACAGCTCATTTTTACTTTGCCTAAGCATACACCGAATAGTGTATCTATGTTTCCACATTCTCTTCTGTCCTCATACACATGACAAGACTAAGATTACCAAACAACTCTTCTTCGCTCAAGGGGTTAACAACTGAACAGTAATAATGAAGTAGCTACTTTCCTCGTGGTATGGGAAGAAGAAAGACTTTAGATATGGTTAGCAGCACTTCTAGGAGGGGGACACTCCTAAACCAAACCACAGTTCTCTAGTCTTGGGTAGTGCCATAACCTCTGTATCATGGTCCTCAAGAGAGATTAGTTCACCAAGCTTTCAAATGGGCTTCACAAGGCACTAGAAGAGTTGGAAGACCCAGGACTATATGGCTAAGGACTGTGAAGCGTGAAGTAAGAGGTGATGAATGGCAAAGTATTAATTTAAAAACTCAAGATACAGAGGACTGGCGAAATCTAAGCGAGTCACTTTACCTCAAAAGGCGTATGAGGAGATGATGATATAAATAGGGAGCCGTAGAAGATTGTGTAACAAGATTCACATTCTCTAGGGTCATGGTTCGCATTTGTGTACAGAAAACCATTCCTCCATACCTATATCAGTGTACGAAGGTCAGTGAAAAGGGCGTGAGCTAGCATATTTGTCAGGGAGAAAGACCGAAAAAACGAAGCCAAATTGTGCAAAAAAAACCCTCATATCGGAAAAAAGCGAATTCCAGATAAGGGTAAAAGGCCCATATTATGTAAAAGGGGCTGTTCGCTGCTAATAAGCTTTTGCACGATTTTGGGTGTTTTCTGCAGAGAGAAAAATTTCCAGAATGCCACTGTGAAAGAACGAGATTTATGTACATCTAACAGAAGTAAATTTCAGGATAAAAGGTCACTTTAAGAATGTGTGTCAGAGGTGGCCAATAATGTAATTAGGCAAAATGAGTCTTTAAAGCATTAGTAGCGTTGGGTTCATACTCACGGTGACGATAAAATACAAATAATCAGGCAGAAAAACACTAAAAGAGATGGCAAACTCTATGTCCCATGACAAAAGAACAAAAACTAAGTTATAATTAGAAGAGGCTCTTGCGTGGAAAACAGAGAAGAAAGAGAATCTAAAATAAAAGGTTAAGTTGAAGGCTCGTCTAGTCATAGGAAAAGAAATAGGAAAATATCATGGAAAAATTTTATTAAATACAAGGAAATAAGAGAGAAAATTTAATTTTGGAATAAAGGCTAGTGGTCTTGGCTTTGTGATTTTTTTTTCTAACAAAGAACAAAGTAATCACTAAATGACGTTGAGGATATCGCTAAGAGCAGGGATAGTAGGTTGGCCAAGGCACCAGCCGCCCGTTGAAATACTGCCGCCAGAGAGTTATGGGGTCCTTTGACTGGCCAGACAGTACTACGTTGGATCCTTCTCTTTGGTTACGGTTCTTTCTCTTTGCCTACACATACGCCGAATAGTCTGGCCTATTCTTAACAGATTCTCCTCTGTCCTCACACACCTGACAACACTGAGGTTACTAAACAATTCTTCTTCGCTCAAGGGGTTAACTACTGCACTGTATTTGTTCTGTGGCTACTTTCCTCTTAGTAAGGGTAGAAGAGACTCTTTAGCTATGGTAAGCAGCTCTTCTAGGAGAAGGACACTCCAAAATCAAACCATTGTTCTCTAGTCTTGGGTAGTGCCATAGCCTCTGTACCATGGTCTTCCACTGTCTTGGGTTAGAGTTCTCTTGCTTGAGGGTACAATCAGGCACACTATTCTATTTAATTTCTCTTCCTCTTGTTTTGTTAAAGTTTTCATAGTTTATATAGGAAATATTTATTTTAATGTTACTCTTAAAATATTTTATTTTTCCTTCTTTCCTTTCCTTACTGGGCTATTTTCCCTGTTGGGGCCCCTGGGCTTATAGCATTTTGCTTTTCCAGCTAGGGTTGTAGCTTAGCAAATAATAATAATAATAATAACAGTAGATAGTACAAACGGTTTAGCGACATCTCTTCATTACGCAACTATTTTATTTCTCTTCTTGTTTTGTTAAAGTCTTTTATAATTCATATAGGAAATATTCATTTTAATGTTGTTACTGTTCTTAATTTTCTTATTATTTCCTTGTTTTTTTTCCGCACTAGGCTATTTTCCCTGTTGGAGCCCCTGGGCTTATAGCATCCTGCTTTTCCAACTAAGGTTGTAGCTTAGCAAGTAATAATAATATCAATATACCCCTTTTTCATATACTTCTTACTCCTTTCTTCATTATTATACACATACAACTTCTCCATACCTTAAACTTGTACTTCTATTGAAACAAGGAAATTTTTCAAACGTGAAACTGAATTACTTAAGGTTGACTTCTTCGTTAGCCTTATCTGGTTGATTTTCAATATCTAAATGTTGGATTGTAAAGATTCTTAAACATGGGAAAATATAAGAATATTGTAAGAGGATACGAAGTGCGAAATCAAGCTGAAGATGAGCAAGAAATAGAAGCCTGGTTGATTAGATATTCTTTGACAGGAGCTAAAATGAAAATATACTCTGAAATATGATTTATCTAAATTAAACCTTGAAACATCAGACTTTATTTCTGAATCTCAAACAAAGGTAATTTGGTCGAGGGTTATGTAGTCTTGTCATGACAACAGTCGAGGTGATGTGCCTAGACCTGGTCATGAGGACAGATTTGCGTGATATTTGCCAATTTACGGACTATTCCTCAAAAATATTTGTTCGATAATAATAGTTATCAAACCATTTCTGCGATTTAGTAATTCTTCGAACCAAAAGTTTTGGGCCAATTCTTCGAAAAAGTAATTTGATAGATGTATTACAAAGAAAAAATTGTTTTAAGGAACACCCTCTGCAAAGAAATCGCTGAATTTATCCAAAGCAAGGAAGTGACACGCTATTAACGAACATATTTCTATAGGTCAAGGCCAAGCAAGTAAGACCAAAGGTATGCTAGAGAAGCATACACTTTGCTGAAAATTGCAAAGGAAAATTTCAAAAGTGCGCTATACAGTTGATGACTACCATATACTTTTGACTCGAGTAATATTCTGGTTGGCTTCCTGAATTCTGTTAATTGTCAGTGAGTAGAAGAGACTCTTTAGCTATGGTAAGCAGCTCTTCTGGGAGAAGGACACTAGAAAAAAATCACACCATTGTTCTTTAGTCTTGGGTAGTGCCATAGCCTCTGTACCATGGTCTTCCACGGTCTAGGGGTGGAGTTCTCTTGCTTGAGGGTACACTCGGGCATAATATTCTATCTTATTTCTCTTCCTCTTGCTTCGTTAAGTTTTTAGTTTAGATAGAAAATGTTTGTTTTAATGTTGTCACTGTTCTTAAAATATTTAACTTTTCCTTGTTTCCATTCCTCACTGGGCTATTTTCCCTGCTGTGGCCCCTGGGCTTAGAGCATCCTGCTTTTCCAACAAGGGTTGTAGCTCAGCTTATAATAATTATAATAATAATAATAAACTGATACACTTCACAGTATAAGCTAAGGAGACACATATAGTCAACTCCACACTGTAGAAAGTATTATCCCTGATGACAAAAAACGTTTCCCAAATGGTATGATAGTTAATATATGTAACTAATATTCTGCTGATGATGTATACGACATTAAAATAGGAAGCAAACTTCTTAAGATTGTTTTGTTGTCAACCAAAATTTACGAAGTCAACCATACGAACTCTACTGTATTGGGAATCGACGTCAATGACCTCCGATGTCGGGATGCCAGATAACCAGCTATCCGCCCCTCTGGCACCGAACCTCCTTGCACGCCTCCCCATCATAGCCCTGCTCCCCTCTCTCCAGCAAGCTCGGACCCCACCCCGTCCTCATCCTCACCACAGGTCCCTCCACCTGAACCAGATATTGACCCCTCCACCTCTTCCTGTTCAAGCATCTCCGCCGGCTCTTCAGGCTCGACCGAGCCTGTCCCTGCGGTACAGCACTCTGCTGGCACTTCAGGCTCGACCGAGCCTGTCCCTGCGGTACAGCACTCTGCTGGCTCTTCAGGCTCGACCGAGCCTGTCCCTGCGGTACAGCACTCTGCTGGCTCTTCAGGCTCGACCGAGCCTGTCCCTGCGGTACAGCACTCTGCTGGCTCTTCAGGCTCGACCAAGCCTGTCCCTGGGTACAGCACTCTGCTACCACCTCACCCACACCCAACCACTCGGCAAACAAATTACCCAATAGTAGGCTATCACTGGAACCCAGCCCAACCTCTCCTTCCCAGCCCGATCTCTTACCCTGCTGCTCTTGCATTAAAAAATTGCAAGAAATCACTATAAACGTCCATTCAGCCCTTCATGGGGCCCCCGGGCTCTCCCAAGACTACATGCGCATCATAGCAAACCTGATTAAGGACCTAACCCAATACCATGGATCCTTACAGCAATGATAGCTCGGACTCTGAAGTTGACCTACACATATATGAAACCAGCGAGGGACTTAAAATTATGCAGTGGAACATCGCAGGAGTTAGCAACAAGAATGCACTCCTGCAATCTCCGACTGCCACCTTCAAGCCAGACGTGGTCCTCTTACAGGAGACATTGCTCAGGGAGAACTCACTCTTCTCCTACAAAGGATACACTATACACAAAACTCCTCGCACGGACACAACACTGGGACTACTCACACTAGTAAAAGACACAATACAGTCTACAAAGCTACCGACAATGCAGTGCAGAGAAGCTGAACTGCTCAGTGTAGAAATCAGACTGGCCCACACAACACTCACCCTACACAATATATATAAAAGCCCAACCTCTCCTTCCCAGCCCGATCTCTTACCCTGCTGCTCTTGCATTAAAAAATTGCAAGAAATCACTATAAACGTCCATTCAGCCCTTCATGGGGCCCCCGGGCTCTCCCAAGACTACATGCGCATCATAGCAAACCTGATTAAGGACCTAACCCAATACCATGGATCCTTACAGCAATGATAGCTCGGACTCTGAAGTTGACCTACACACATATGAAACCAGCGAGGGACTTAAAATTATGCAGTGGAACATCGCAGGAGTTAGCAACAAGAATGCACTCCTGCAATCTCCGACTGCCACCTTCAAGCCAGACGTGGTCCTCTTACAGGAGACATTGCTCAGGGAGAACTCACTCTTCTCCTACAAAGGATACACTATACACAAAACTCCTCGCACGGACACAACACTGGGACTACTCACACTAGTAAAAGACACAATACAGTCCACAAAGCTACCGACAATGCAGTGCAGAGAAGCTGAACTGCTTAGTGTAGAAATCAGACTGGCCCACACAACACTCACCCTACACAACATATATAAAAGCTCGAGAGTCTCTGGAAGCTGAAAACCTTTTTGCTTCCATCTCCATTTCCAACGCCATCCTAGCAGGTGATCTAAATGCTCACCACCCCTTTTTACACTCTCCAAGTACAAACCCCACTAGGAGGCACCTATACTCCCTCCTTCAGGATTTCCCTAACGTTGCCCTTCTGAACAGGCTACCTGCCAGGACCCACATTGCTGGTGGCACCCTACATTTAATGTTCATCCTAAAAGCCCTCCACAACACCGCCTCCTGGATGTTACACCCGTCCCTCGCCAGTGACCACTTTGCCATCCTCGCCACGGTACCAACCCCCAAACTTTCACCACCCCCGGCAAGATGGAATCTGTAAGTTTACTTGTGAACGAAGGTTCTGGAGTGGGAGGTGAGACCTTCCGGACTCACCAGTGGTAGCTTATACACCCCCCCCTGGAACCCCCCCAAGCGGCGGCGCGAGCCCCAAACCACGCCCCCTTGGGCGGAGTTACCAGGGACGAGCGGGTTGACTCGGCAATGGAAGTCACATTTTTGAAGTTGTAATAGAACAAAAGATAAAACAGAAGTGGTTGAGCTTACCTTGGTAGTGCAAGTTATGAAGGAATTACTGTGAAGGTGCAAATTGTTGGACATAAAGGTCTTTTTACTAGTAAATTCAATCTTCTTGTGCTCTCTTGGTTGATATGAATATTGAAAGATTCCAGTTAGTTTGTTTTCTGTGGAATAATAGTGATTGTATGTGTGTGTTCTTGTATATAGCCTACTCTGTTGAATTATGAAGTTGTTAGGATATTCCCTCCTAAGTACTGTACATGGTCTCCTCGGCTCACGGGGGAAGGGTTGGAGGGTGACCCAGACTTTGAGTCCGGAAGGTCTCACCTCCCACTCCAGAACCTTCGTTCACAAGTAAACTTACAGTTCTGGAGAGGGAGGTCTCAACCTTCCGGACTCACCAGTGGTAGCTAGGCAGATGCTTCAGGGGGCTTGAAGATGAAGTCCAGCGACCACAGTATCGAAAGCTCCCTGTAAGCCGAGGAGAGCATAGTAAGAGCTGAAGACAGAGTCGCTTCTCCAATTCATTCTGGACATGATTTCTTGTATAGATACTCCATTGTATAGCAGTCTTGATGAAGCTTGACCCCTTATAGAGTGAAAATTCGTTGACTGTTTAGTTGCATTTGGGTCGGCTCTGAAAATGCACTCCCTAAAAAGTTGTCTCATTTTTTGTAGAGACATTATCTTGAAGTGTTCATCTAGCCATATGTGGTCTTTCCTGTCTATGTTTCTTTCCATACAGACTTTGTTTGTGTATTCCAAATCGAAGTTCAATTGTCTGACTGGACATATTTTTGGTCTGTTAGGAAGCTTCCTAAAGCTGATCTCTATTGGCGTGTAGTTGTTCTTTTGGTTTTTGGCCATGAAGGAAGGGTGGTTCCGTAAGACAATGTGTTCTGGGGTGAAGGTGCTCCTGGAAATGCTGAGATTGTTAAATTGATTAGCTCTTAAAGGGCAAGCTAAGGCTACTAGGAACAAGGTTTTCTGTGTCAGTAGTAAGGTAGAGTTATCTCTCGTGGTGTTGAGAAACGAAATTACTTTGTCTAGATCCCAGCCAGGGAACTGGTGAGAATTTCTAGGTTTCCTTCTATTAACTCCCGATATCATTGCTTTGACATATTTGTCCTCTGCAAGACAGTAACCTGGGAAATAGCCTGACAAGATAGGACCTAAAGCTGCTCTGTAGCTCTTCAGGGTGTTGTAAGACAGACCCTTGTCTATAAGGTGATTGAAAAATAAAATAATTGCTAACAGGGGGAATTTGTTGTCTCTTCCATACTCCTTGTGAATGAAACTTTTAAAAATGTTGTATAGGTTTTCATACTTGTGCAAGGAGCTGTCCCTCAAGCTGACAGCAATTTTGGAGCAAACCTCAGGAGGAAAGACGTTAGGGAGCTGATCCTTTAAATTTTGAAGGCGATCAAAGTTGATTGGAGCTTTGCTGAGGGTGAGATACAATCCTTGAGAACTATCTGGTAGTCTTCGATCTTCACAATATATCGTTTGTGCTGCTTCGCGACTGACTTCACTAATGGAATCCATGGTTCCGTCCCCTGCGATATGGTGCAGAAAAGCATATTATTATTGCATTCTTTATTGATTTTAAAAGCTACTTTGTGTAGTAAGAATCCTGGTGGAAAGGCATAGAGAGGTGTTGATCCCTTCCAGCTAATCGTAAGTGCATTATTGCTGATGGCTTTTTGGTTGGAAGAGATGAACAAAACTTTTTGCACTTAGTATTGAAGCCATTTGAGAACAGATCTATTTCCGGGGTGAAATTGAAGTCAGAGCAGATTAATTAAGGAGAATAGACTGTCACTGAGGGAAGTTTCTGTGTGAATGGAACCCAGGTCCCTGGAAAGTGAGTCTGCGATGGTGTTACTTACTCCCCTGATCCATCTGGAATTTATCTGTATGTTGTGATCCTTCATGGTACTAAGTATTTTCCTGACTAGTTCAAGGGGCTAACTTGTTTCTGATACTACCCTGTTTCCTTAGCCAACAATTAGTAACCTTTGAATCAACATGTATTAAGACTACCTTGTTGTATAACCTTGTGATGAAGTGTTCCAAAGAATAGAAGCAAGCTAATAACTCTCTTACATTGATGTGAAGGGAGGATTCTTCATTTGTCCAAGTTCCATTTATTGAGAGCATATTACCCGCTATTACTAATGCACCTCCCCAACCCTGGTTGGAAGCGTCAGTGAAAAGTTCTGTATCTATCTGTGGTTTTGGAATGTTAATCTCTCGGTACATTTGTCTCTGTTCCCATGGCTTTAGGTATTTTTTGAAGGTGTGGGGAATGATTTTGTACCCTGAATTAAAATAACTGTGGTATCTGTGGAGATATTTAAGATGGAATCTTCCCAAGCTTGTATAGGATGCACTAAAATTTAAAGCTCCGATTAACATTTGATAGGAATGCAGGTCGGATTTAACAGAGTTGGAGAAAGCTTTGGCCAATTCGACACACTTCTCTATGTTTTTCCCACTGGGATTCATAGTTTTCTTAATCATATTGTAATGCCCTCCTAAAAATTCAATTCTTTGAGTCGGTTCAATTGTAGATTTTTTAAGTGAGATATTCCATCCTAAGTCTGACAAGATCTTAATGACTAGCTGAATGTGATTTTTACATTTTACATAATCTTTTGCTAATATAAGAATGTCATCAAGATAATTGAATATTAAGATGTTATATGAAGTTCTAATATACTTGATCACTGTGTACATTATCTTTGAAAAAATATAAGGTGCTGTCTTTAGTCCAAAGGGTATCACAGTCCATTTGAACTTCCTTTTACCTAGTTTGAAGGTTAGAAATTTCTGGCTACTTGCATGTAATGGAATGTGCCAATAAGCATCTTTTAAATCTAGTTTGCAGGCCCAAGAGTTTAGATGTAGATAGGGAAATATAGCATTGGCCTTGAGCATGGTAAAAGAAGGTTTTTTAATCATGGTGTTGAGCACCTTCATGTCAAAGATTAGTCGTACTGTTCCATCTGGTTTGAATTTATAAAATATGTGGTTGGAGTAGTAAAAGGAAGTTCTGGGGATCTGCTCTATGACACCTAGTTTTAGCAGTCTGTCACATTCACTTTCCAATATTTTACGCTTGTTAATTGAATAAAATCTATCTTTACCTGTTCTTTTTAATGACCTCTGGGCTTTAAGTTTATTATTAAACGGAATTCTCACCCCTTCATTGATAATTTTACAAGCAAAAGAGGCATTAGGAAGCTTTCTCCAACTATCAATATTCATCAATAATGACTTACCTATCCTATTCTCTGGGGGGCTCTGGGAGGAGTTATTCATTGGTTTTGAGGCCAAAGGCAAGGTCTCTTTACTTCTATCTTGATTTATAGCATTTGGCCCAATGTCATGATGGTCTGGTGCGGAGCAAAGCTCATTAACCACTGGTGCTGAGCAAAGCTCGTTATTAACTGGTGCTGAGCAAAGCTCGTTATTAACTGGTGCTGAGCAAAGCTCGTTATTAACTGGTGGTGAGCAAAGCTCATTAACTGGTGCTGAGCAAAGCTCATTATTAACTGGTGCAGAGTAAACATCGTTATCAACTGGTGCATAGAATACTGGTGCTGAAAAAATCTCTCTTTGAACTGGTGCGGAGCATGGCTCAATTTCTATGGTCTTTCTTTTCTCTGGCTCCTGAACTATTAGCTTGTCCATTTTGTGACCTCCCCCCCCCCCCTGTACCCACCTCGCCTATTACCTCTTCTAAGCGGCTGAGACTTGAATCTAAAGTTAGGGTTACCTTTGAGGAAACTGAACCTTCTTCCCTGAAATCTGCCCCCGAAATTGAATTTCCTACCCCTGAAGTTTGCTGCCCCTCCTCTGAGGAGGGGACCTTTGTGAAAGCAGGCAGCAATGGCTGATTTTTGGTCTTCAGTTAAATTCCAAACTTCTTTAATGTCTGCTTTGATTATAAGATCTCTTATTTCTTCCTTGAGGTATCTAGGAAGTGCTCTGCTTCTGAAATTTCTTATCAAATTTTGTATGAGGTCTATGCTCCTCCTTAGGGGACCAATAATAATTTTGGACAAAAAATCAATGTCATTTACTTTGGAGGGGTATACATTGTGTGCCAGTGCTGCATGCCCTTGAAAGGCAGAAATACTCATTTTAATATTTTCAATGTCATAAAAAATTTTTTTTCTTATAACTCATCAAATACCTTACCTTCAGGCCAGAAATTCAACTTTGGAGTATTAATTAATTTAAAAAAGTCTGAGAACTCCTTATTTTGACTACTAACAAAGAATTTATCCCGGTTATCACTATGGCCTTCACTGAAAGTTAATGCTACTAGTGAATTATTCAATTGAATTTTCCCTTCTCTATGAAAAGATGGTTCAGCTTTGAAATTGGTGGAAATATATGAAGGAATGGGTTTATTGAAGGTAAGAAGGTTGAAATCTTCGTAATCACTTTCATCTCCATTATTATAAAAGGAAAAGAGGTCTAAATTTGCACTTTCAGGTAATTCAGGTGATCGTCTTGAGCGCTTAGTAGGAGGGGGAGCCTCATTCTTCTTAGCAGGTGAACCACTTCTGCCGAGATGAATGTTTAATATCAGTGATTTATTTACCATAGATTAATTGAAATTTTGTTCAACAGGTATAGTAAATATGGACAGCAGCGGACCTAGAAGGCTGAAGTCAGGCAATGGGGTTCACGACTCAAATAGCCCTCTTAGGTTAATTCAGTGCCATATTTAAGTGAATGATAAGTTTAAATCTGTTATTATTAATAAACTAGACCTGCCTCATATGTAACCCTTATCAGATAGCCCCCCAGGGCCTAGGCTAGTGTCGATAGGTTTAAAGCGAGAAATGTAAGCTCGAACTTACCTGTGGTCTAGCCTACTGCCTATTAAGCTGCGTGCTTTTGATGTGTCAAGCAAGCAATTTGTTTTGTGTGCTTAATTATAATTTTGTATTATATAAAAATTGGAGTATTTGGTTTGTTTATACCAATTAATCGTGTAGTAATCATGCACATGCTTTGCTTAAGCTACTTACGCTATGTTCGGAAGTGCCTGCTCTAAGCATTCAAATCATAACAAGCTTACGTATGGGGGCCGCCATTTGTATTTGTGACGTCATTAGTCTAAATCAGCTGCTTTCCATATGACGTTTTCGTTGTAAACAGAATTTAAAACCTTACCTTTTCTGGATGATTTTCATAAGAGTTTGATTCTGTTGTAGTAACATATTTACGATATCAGAATTAGAAGGCATATCACTATCTGCAGTCGATTGTATTCGTTTTTCGTTACTGATTACGTTCTCCTCTCCGCTGGAGTCTTCGCTAAGCCGATGCACCTCCGCGGAGGTAAGAATTTGCCTAGACATAATTAAGCCGTGGGCTGAGATATTACTCTGGTTGCTGAGTGCAGAATAATGAAAATCAGCAAATAATGTTGGGAGCAGCGGGAGGGAAAAAGAGGAGAACGTTCTGTGCCGAAGTCAACTTCAGAAATGTGACTTCCATTGCCGAGTCAACCCGCTCGTCCCTGGTAACTCCGCCCAAGGGGGCGTGGTTTGGGGCTCGCGCCGCCGCTTGGGGGGGTTCCAGGGGGGGTGTATAAGCTACCACTGGTGACTCCGGAAGGTTGAGACCTCCCTCTCCAGAACCTGATTTTGCCCAATTGGAATCTTCGAGAGGCACATGACAACATGGTGTCTCCAGCTCGCAGAAAACCCATCGGAGGACCCCACCTTCCTCCTTACAGAGTTTACAAAACAAATTCCCTTGGCCGCGGCTGCCTCCATGCCCAGGAGAGGCAGGAACCCGCAACACAATCATAAGGACACGTGGTACTACTGCCCGCGCATAAAAGAAATGAACAGACGAATAAACAGGACAAGGAAGCTCTTCAGACAGCACACGACTGATGGGCTACTCCTTCTACTGAGGGAGCTCATAGCCGTAGCAGTTCAAGTTGCCAACGAAGTAAAAAGGGAAAAATAGCTCCAATGGTGCAGCCAAATTTCACAACAAACATCTCTCAAATCCATCAGGGCCTGGTTTAACAAGGTCTCAGGATCCAAAAGACACCAGACCAAGCCCACTCATCCTCAACCCCATCAAGAGGCCATGAACATAGCTCAAACCTCTGCAAATCGGACGAAATCAACTAAACTAAGCCCAGCTACCCAGGCCAGGCAGGAACAACTTCGCCCCAGAAGAAATGACCTAGTCAGAGCAGCATGCAATGAACCTTCATGCACTGATGCGCTCTACACTTCGGCCGAACTTGATGCTGCCCTTGCTAAATGTAGAGACACGGGCCCTGGTGCCGATGGCATTACTTATTCTATGCTAAAGCATCTTGGCGAACCTGCCAAAAATAGCTACTTAAACATAATTAACCTAATGCATGCTCAGCACAACAGGCCCGAACTATGGAACAAACAGGACACCAACCCAATACCAAAGCCTAAAGAAATATATGCCTATCGTCCCATTACCCTACTGGTCCTCCGGCGGCTTCAGTGGGTGGTGGGCCCTTTGCATGACAGGTTCTATGCCTACACGAGAGGCATTGGAACACAAGAATGTCTAGCTGATGTCATGGCCACAGTCAACGGAAAAAGCACACTAGTTGTTTTCCTTGATCTTGAGAAGGCCTATGAGCTAGCCAGCATTGACGCCATTCTGACATCGCTAGTCATCAAAGGCGTCAGAGGCCACCTCCTTGCGTGGACGCAGAAATATACCCAAAACAGGGAAGCGAGAGTTACTTTCCAGGGAGCCATGTCACCATACGTACCACTTGAAAATGGCACTCCACAAGGAAGGATATTAAGCCCCTTCTTTTTCAATGTACTCATTGAAAATATATTGAAAGAAGACTACCCGGAGGGCATTCAAATCTTCATCTACGCAGACGATATCTACGTTGTCTGCCCACACGCAGTAAACAACAAACACCATAAAATGCAAATCGCCCTAGACACCATTGCAACAAGCTGCCAGGTCTTAGGACTGAATATAAACCCGAAAAAGACCAAAGCCATGGCTGTCAAGCACTCTCAACCACCCCCTCCACTAAACCTACTCGGAACAACTATTAAATGGGTTAACAACTTTATCTACATAGGTGTTAACCTCAACTTCAGGCTATCACCCACCCCCGAAATAACGCTCCTTAAGCACAAGGCCAACAGCCGACGCATCACGTCCCTAAACTAGGGTGCCCCACATCACATTCTAAGACTCTTCTACAATCAGGTTGTACGCTCTTTGGTAGAATATGCAGCCCCTGTTCTCACTACCCTCAGCCCTACACAGGAAAAGACCATCAAAGTAATTTAAAATAATGCCATGAGGACCATCCTCGGTGCCCCGATTTGGACCAGGCTCTCAATGCTTCGAGCCGAAACCCATCTCCTGCCACTCACAGATAGGATAAACTCACGGAACAGCTCTATAATCTTCAAAACTTTCAAGACCAACCCGAACTGCCCACTCCATAACAAACTTCGAGGCCTAACCTCCCTTTGGGAAATTTTGGCCCCTCCTCACACCTATGCTGGCCATCTTATCAGAGCCCTAAGATCCACCGGCTCTCAGACAATGCTATCTACACTCATAAAAGACACCTTCCACCCGGACTTTTCAGAAAACCCCCCCTGGATTCCCAGCCCAATCAAGTACCATTACACCACCCTCCTGTTCCCCAAGGTGCTATGCCTCCCAGCACAGGCCTTTAGAGCGGCCCTTGATTCGATCACCATAACGCTCGCTGACAATGTGTATTATACTGATGGCTCTGTAGACAAGGAGGTTCCTGCGGCAGCTGCAGCAGTCTACTCCCCACATTTCTCGGCCTGCTGGAGGATATCCAACAATATCTCCACATTCCAAACTGAACTTGTTGCCATACTCGAAGCCCTTACACACTCACTCACCAGTCAAGGTAACACCACGATACATACTGACTCCAGAGGAGCTATGGCAGCAATCAGGAGCCAAGATATCAGAGAAAACACACTCATCATCTCCTCCATCAGATAGATAGCCCACACACATGCTCTCCAGAACCGACAGGTCACACTAAATTGGATCCCCAGTCATATAGGTATACTAGGTAATGAAGAAGCCGATCGATTAGCAAAGCAGGCCCTCCAAGTCACCACTATCAGCATAACCCTCAACCCATCGCATGAACAGTTTAAATCAGCAATGAATGCTTACTGTCAAACACAACTACATAGATCCATCAGACAAGCCCTATTTGCCTTGTCAAATTCAGCAAAATGGTATATCAACACTACCAACCTGACACCACATGATCTACCAAAGAACACGCCCCGCAAACTAGCAGTAATCTACCACAGACTAAGGTTAGGGTACCCCTGCTCATGGGAAATCATCAACCCTGAGGGTAGGCAATGCAAGTACTGCGAAGCTGTCCCGGCACTCCCAGTAGAGCATTACCTCTGCCATTGCCCAGAAGCCACAAATCTAAGACAAAACCTCGACCAAGGAGTGCCGCATACTGCAGAACAGGTGACTGCCCACATTCTCAAAAACATAAGAGACGCTTGCAGGTTTTCTGCGATCTTACCCCCCACCTAGGTAAGAAGACAGTCTCCCCCAGC
>NC_090748.1:81188967-81191467 GCF_036898095.1 Palaemon carinicauda | reverse complement strand
CTATCAGCACAAAACTGTCCACCACCAACACAATTATGTAAACCCAACATCAGGAGCACATACACAAGGCATTGAGCGGTCGTGGCTTTATGCTAAAATTCGCATTCAAGACAAAAAAACGAAGAGTACCAATTCAACATTTTCAGTCTCACTTAGATATATATTACAAGAAATTTTCAGAAACAAAGATGACGTCTTCAATGCTCTTTTAGAAGATTTAAGAACAATTTATAAACAATATATAAACAAAAACTTGTCTTTTTATTTTAAATTGAGCTATCTTTTCTCTTATTTTTTCCTTTAATTTTATATGTCACAAACTATTAAACTGTATCATATGGGCAGAAATAGATCGGTAGATACCACGCTATAGTGTGTGCGCGTCTGTGTGTGTGTATATATATATATATATATATATATATATATATATATATATATATATATATATATATATACATACATACATATATATATACAAACATACATATATATATATACACACATACATATATATATATATAATATATATATATATATATATATATATATATATATATATATATACATACATATATATACAGTATATACACATACATATATATACAATAAATACATACATACATATATACACACATATATATATATATATATATATACATACATATATATACATACATATATATACACATATTTACACACACATATATATGTACATATATATATATATATATATATATATATATATATATATATATATATATATATATATATATATATACATATATACAAACCATAAATATATAAATACATACATATATATATATATATATATATATATATATATATATATATATATATATATATATATATATATATATATATTATACATACATACATTAAAATACACAATTTTTACGTGTATGCCATCGTTTAACTATTAAAAAAGTGCTAACAAAATCAGGGTAAGAGATTACAGCCAATAAAGCATGTATATATAAATTACCATGCGAAACATGAGTTAAGGTTTATATAGGAGAGTCAGTAGATTTCGAAAGAAGAAAGAGAACATAGAGTGTTCCATTAGATGAGGAGTTGGAAATAACATTTCTTTTAAACATATGACCAGGGAAAATCATCCAATAGATTTTAAGAATATGGACAAATTGATATCAATGCCTGACACTCATAGACGAAAACTATTTGAAGCTGTTTTAATTATAAATTCTAAGAATTTTAATGTTTATCAAAGTAATTTTAAATTAGATTTGTTTTTAAATAATATTGTCAAAACAATGTAACTATTGTTAAGGAACTGTTGAGCAATGTAAACAAACCACCATTAACGTTGTTAATTTTCGCTGAGACTAACCCATATTCTATTTCTTACGAACCTTTTTGTAAATTTTAAAAAATATGTAACTATTTGTTTTCTGAAGAGGAAGGGAGATGGTCCCTTCGAAAGCTCAAAATAAATTTCCTTATTCACAAATTGTGGATTCATCTCCTTTATATATACATATATTTGTGTGTGTGTGCCTGTGTGTGAACTGCTTACACAACAGGTTTCAATCTGGAAATTGTAGGGATAACAGCTCAGCGATTAACTACTACGGTTCCAGGAAGGATAAGAATAGCCCATTTACAGAATACCATTTATCCAGAGAATTAGATAGCGAGATAATCTTAAGGATGATATGGAGACAAGATGTTTAGTGGAAGAGGATGCCTTTGATCGAAGGCATTGGAGAGGGCGTGTCAGGTAACCAACATCTTAATGTAGGGATAACGGTAGAAACAAATATTTATTCAATTTGTAAATCAAGTTGATTATCTTTTCTTATTTGTAGGTATGTAGAACCTTCTAGTAACCATATCTTTACACAAATGCTTCAGCTTTACAAAATGAACTCAAAACTTTCATTCCCTAAATTCCGAAAAAGACATATGGATATGAAAAATAAAAATCTTTACTTCCAAGCCAAATTCGAACAGCGGATAGAAGGGATACCGGTCTAGCACTGGTCCACAACGATACAAAATTGTATAAGAAAAAAATTCAGCCGTAGATATCTGGATGGTTCAAGTACATCTGTCATTCCACTTTCTTCTTTTCACAGACATCCGTGATAATATTCGATTTCTTGTATATTTACAGTTGCATCTCAAAAGAGGAATACCTCCAAATCACACAAACCCGTTTAATAATTTCAGTATTGCCTTATGTTTTTTTTCTTTCAATTAACGGGTCAAAGATGACCTTAAACTGCGATAAGGCCTCTTTAGCATTTCTAGTAAAAAGTAAATTTGTGAAAGTTTAAGTATCCACAGAGAAAACATATTTTTAGCTCTTTCGACTGCAATATTCAAAACAATAAGAAATCATGTAACTAAACCTTCTCCTCGGAATCCAAATAAATAACCACAAAACAAAATTTCTATTATTCTGTACGATAAACAATGGTTCAAATCTGATCGGGAAAAAAACACATATATATCCAAA
>NC_090748.1:81163967-81183967 GCF_036898095.1 Palaemon carinicauda | reverse complement strand
CCTTGATATGTGTTTAAAAGACTTGTAATGATTTTCGTCGTAGCCAAAAGCTGTCTCATTGCATGCTTTAATGCGTAGTCAAACTCTTCTCTGTAAAACAGCTATAGTAAGATTCATCTTGTGTTCACTTCAAATCATGAGGAAATTGCAACTTTAAATATAAATTGGTATCAGAGATATTTCTGATATATCAGATACATTTTCAGAGCTCACCCAATGCATTACTCGCTTCTTGCGTTTAATTTTTACATAATCATCCTTCACTTTCAACATAGACATGTTTCATTCACCAGTCATCTTTCTTATTAAATTGCACCAGTAAAAGACATGGTTCTGTTTCTATTTATCAAAACCTAAGATATCAAAAATTAACACAAAGCTGCTTTTAGTGCTCTACAAAATTGTTACCTAAATTTTCTATAAATAATCATATTTCCTTGGGTACCCTGGTTATTTTGTTATTTAGATCAAGTTCTCCTCAGAGTACAACGCAGGGTCTGCAGTTCTGACGACCAATGAAATTAATGTCATCTGAATAAAAGTTTTTTCTTTTTTTTTTATAATTGACTTCATACAAGTTGTATGTAAAGTTTCATGGCGTAAAAGAATGGAATCATATATCTTTTGATATTCTACAATCTACAGCATCTCCTGTGGCACTCAATTCGTTTAATATACAACAGTTCGCTTTTTCCGGGCACCGACGTCGTAAGCAGTTTCATGATGGGTTATAAGTGGTACTGATAATTATATGAATGATCTCTAGTATGTCAATCATCCAATATTACCAATTAATAACAAGAAGGTCGTTTGAGCTTACTGCTGAAAGACCAGCGCATGACAAGGGGCCGGTTTGTGCTTGGGAATGTGTGTTCACCTGTATTCAAGAATCCAATGTCTTCATTTTCAATCAGTTCTGAATTATATTACCTTAGATTTAGCTAAGACATCTCCCATAAAGGATGCCTACTTTACATGTCACCAAATAATGAAAATTCTCTTTTTATAATATAAGTAAAATAATAGCGATTATAGCTGAGCTAACATATCTCTTTTATTCTAGAAATTAGGTCATATTCTTCATCCAAGACATTTTGGTAGTCGGTCAAATTATCAACACTTTACCAAATGTTCTTTGCATTCCTTCAAGTTAGTGAAAGCTAAATTTCAGGCAGCATTGTCTTTAAAAAATATATAAGGAGGAAATTAATTTTGATCTTAATTATTTGAGCTCTACCATAAGCTTCCAGCATATTGAACAAGCCTTCAGGATGAAAAAAACTTTTTGAATACATATGGAATGCAATATTAGTACATTCTAATTTTTTTTTTTTTTTGCAAAAATCGTCAGGAGAGTTCATAACAATAAGAGCAGTGGTCGTCAACAGTTCCGGGGAAGAATCAGCAGATCCAGGAGATGGGATTCATTCAATGACCATCCATAGGAAGGGGAAGCTGGCCAGATATAGAAAGATCTCTGCTTGTGAACATCAAGAAAATATCCCCCGTTGCTCAGAAAATTCACCTTGACCACCACAGACAAGGCGAGAGTTCGCTTCCCCTACCGCCCAATCCATTTCCTACCCATATGGGAAAGCACCAAAAATAGATGAAGCAAAGGGGTAAGCTAAAATTCTCTGTAAAGGCTGAGACCATGTGAACATGGAATTGTCCTCTCTTTATATGCAATGATGGGCTATGTTCTACCCGAGAGTGCTAGCCCAAGTTTTGGCTAACCTGGACTCCAATGACCAACCCTTGATCATAGTTCTGTCAAAAGAAAAGTTGAAAACCATCTTTGAGGTGGCTGAGGTCCCGGACAGCTTTTACAAATAACTCTGAATCGCTTCCCAATAATTATCCTTTCTTCCACTCATCCAAGAAGTGAATTTTCCAGAATATGGAAATATCAAAGCGTTAACACCACATCATTATAGGGGCTGGTCAACAAGATAGGAGAAACTTAAAAAATAAGGAGACTGACGTAAATTTGAGTAATAGAAAAAAGTACACACATTTAAGAGCCATGCAACGGAGGAAAATTTCCCAGTCCAATAGCCCTCTTATCTATCACAATACCACAACAAGGAAAATAACATTCCATGTTGAAGCCCATATCTGTTATATCTTAACAAATTAATCAAATCTGATAATTTTATTGCTGGATACAAGTAGAAATATATGCTTATACAAAAATAACCAAAGACTTGCAGCTATATTCCAGGCAGAAGCATGTCATGGCTAAAATTCAAGAGTACCAAAAATGACAGCTGACGAAGGGTTCCGCGATCATTGAAGAGCATCTAACAAGAATTTTCTTGGGAAAGGATAAGTAAATTTTGAAAATGCATTATCAGCATATACGCGATGGAACGTCAGAAACACTCTCTCTCTCTCTCTCTCTCTCTCTCTCTCTCTCTCTCTCTCTCTCTCTCTCTCTCTCTCTCTCTCTCTCTCTCTCTCTCTCTCTCTCCAGATTTTACATGATCTTTACCAGAGTACTCTCGAGCAATCCAAAATATTCAACTTTCTCCTCATTATTTTATCCCATTGAAAGCAATACATTTACCTTCATTTCTGAAGACAACCTTGTTAAAGATACGTTTTTTATATTTCTTTGGTTTCTTTTTCTTTTTCCACTCCCTTACAATTTCTTATACCTCCTGGATTCTTTCTTTTTTATATTCTTCCTGTTTATTTCTGGGGGATCGCAAACCTTCCAAAATAATTTTCTTAATGAACGACTGAATTTTTTTAATACATCCCGAATCATTTTCGAATATTTCAATGTTTTTCAATGTCTTATAAAAACTATTTTCGATTAAAGATTAAAGGAAATGTTAGGAATACTTTACCAAAATGTACAATTATCAGAAAAATCCGAAAACCGCCATTTCAGCTTTGACAGAATAGGGTGATATTTTAAGCCTGCAATCAATTTACGTTACAAAAAGTTCAAAAAGAATGGCAGAATGAATTTAAAAAATATCACTAATCTAATACTAATCTGGCTAATCTCCCAGATTAGGGTTAAGCCTGTGTTTTTCATTACTAACAAAATCTGGAAATTTTTATGCCAGATGCCAAAAGTAATTGTGAATTTTCCACTAAATAAAATCATTATATATTACAAAAGTAAAAACCGAGTCATGATGCTAATGTTGAAAAATTATCATAAAAATGAGGTACAATAGCGTTGACAATAATATAATTGCCCTTGACATTACAATTATCAATATTGTTGTTATTATCATTATCATAAAATTCTTCAAAATGGGCAATCATTCATATGGATAAACTTCAAATACCAATAACGTGCAAAGAAAGCTTCCACTAAACAGAGTTTCTCCATATGAGAAACCTTAAAAAATGTTGGAGACAATAAAGAATTAATGCAAACAAATTACAAACAGAAACCGCAATAAAATTCTGAAATGCTTATGGGAATTTAATGAAAAATGAAAGCCTGATAGAAGAACAAATTACTGGTGCATAATGAGGATGACATCAAGGAACCTTGACAGAACGTAGATAATGGAACTCAAGTGAGTACCATGGCCAATGATTATATCCTCCATCGATAAGCTAAATTTTTGAATTGAAATTATCTTTGCTTGGAAAAGTTGCCTTTAGAAGAAAATGGAAGCATGTAGGGCTTATATATTCTAAATTCTAAAGGGAAAAAAATCCATGACTTCATTAGTAGTGTCGCTAATCTAAAAAAAAAAAATTGTCCACAAATAGTTTACTAGTCTAGAGATAATATCTAAGTTCACAAATGATTTTGCTAATCTAAAGAAAAAAAATCTCAAGCTTCATAAATAGTATTGCTGATCTAAAGACAAATCGTAGCTTCAAAAATAGCGTTGCTAATCTAAAGAAAAAAAATCTTGAGCTTCATGATTAGTATTGCTGATCTAAAGACAATTCGTAGCTTCTTGAATAGTGTTGCTAATCTGAAAAAAAAAATTCTTAGCTTCATAAATAGTACTGCTGATCTAAAGAAAAATCTTAGCTTCATAAACAGTGTTGCTAATCTAAAAAAAAAAAAAAAAAAAAAAACTTATCTTCATAAATAGTATTGCTGATCTAAAGAAAAATCTTCATAAATAGTGTTGTTAATCTAAAGAAAAATCTTAGCTTCATAAATAGTATTCCTGATCTAAAGAAAAATATTAACTTCATCAATAGTGTTGCTCATCTAAAAAAAAATCTTAGCATCATAAATAGAATTGCGGATCTAAAAAAAAAAAATCTTAGCTTCATAAATAGTATTGCTGATCTAGAGAAAAATCTTAGCTTCATAAATAGTATTGCTGATCTAAAAAAAATCTTAGCTTCATAAATAGTATTGCTGATCTAGAGAAAAACCTTAGCTTCATAAATAGTATTGCTAATCTAAAAAAAATCTTAGCTTCATAAATAGTATTGCTGTTCTAAAGAAAAATCTTAGCTTCATAAATAGTGTTGCTAATCTAAAAAAAAAAAATCTTAGCTTCATAAATAGTATTGCTGATTTAAAGAAAAAATCTTAGCTTCATAAATAGTGTTGCTAATCTAAAGAAAAATATTAGCTTCATAAATAGTATTGCTGATCTAAAAAAAAATCTTTGCTTCATAAATAGTGTTGCTAATCTGAAGAAAAATATTAGCTTCATAAATAGTATTGCTGATCTAAAGAAAAATCTTAGCTTCATAAATAGTATTGCTAATCTAAAAAAAAATCTTAGCTTCATAAATAGTATTGCTAATCTAAAAAAAAATCTTAGCTTCATAAATAGTATTGCTGATCTAAAGAAAACTCTTAGCTTCATAAATAGTATTGCTGATCTAAAGAAAAATCTTAGCTTCATAAATAGTATTGCTAATCTAAAAAAAAATCTTAGCTTCATAAATAGTATTGCTGATCTAAAGAAAAATCTTAGCTTCATAAATAGTATTGCTGATCTAAAGAAAAATCTTAGCTTCATAAATTATATTTCTCATCTAAAAAAAATCATAGCTTCATAAATAGTATTGCTGATTTAAAGAAAAAATCTTAGATTCATAAATAGTGTTGCTAATCTAAAGAAAAATATTAGCTTCATAAATAGTATTGCTGATCTAAAGAAAAATCTTAGCTTCATAAATAGTATTTCTAATCTAAAGAAAAATCTTAGCTTCATAAATAGTCTTGCTGATCTAAAGAAAAATCTTACCTTCAAAAATAGTATTTCTCATCTAAAAAAATCTTAGCTTCACAAATAGTATTGCTAATCTAAAGAAAAATCTTAGCTTCATAAATAGTATATCTAATCTAAAAAGAATCTTAGCTTCACGAATAATATTGCTGATTTAAAGAAAAAATCTTAGCTTCATAAATAGTGTTGCTAATCTAAAAAATAAATCGTAGCTTCATAAATATTGCTGATCTAAAGAAAAATCTTAGCGTCGTAGAAAGTGTTGCTAATCTAAAAAAAAAAAAATCTCAAGCTTCATAAATAGTATTGCTGATATAAAGAAAAATCTTAGCTTCGTAAATAGTGTTGCTAATCTAAAGAAAAAATCGTAAGCTTCACAACTAGTGTTGATAATCTAAGGAAAAAAAATATTAGCTTAATAAAGTGTTGCTAATCTAAAGAAAAAAAATCTTAAGCTTCATAAATAGTGTTGCTACTCGAAACAAAAAATCTTAGCTTCATAAATAGAGTTGCTAATCTAAAGAAAAAGAGTTTAGCTTCATAAATAGTGTTGCTAATCTACAGAAAAAAAGCTTAACCTTCATAAACAGTGTTGCTAATCTAATGAAAAAAAAATCTTAGCTTCATAAATAGTGTTGCTAATCTAAAGAAAAAGAGTTTAGCTTCATAAATAGTGTTGCTAATCTACAAAAAAAATCTTAACCTACATAAACAGTGTTGCTAATCTAAACAAAAAATCTAAGCTTCATAAATAGTGTTGTTAATCTAATGATAAAAAATCTTAGCTTCATAAATAGTGTTGCTAATCTAAAGAAAAAATCTTAGCTTCATAAATAGTGTTGCTAATCTAAAGAAAAAAATCTTAGCTTCATAGTGTTGCTAATCTAAAGAAAAAAATCTTAAGCTTCATAAATAGTGTTGCTAATCTAATGAAAAAATCTTAGCTTCATAAATAGTGTTGCTAATCTAAAGAAAAAATCTTAGCTTCATAAATAGTGTTGCTAATCTAAAGAAAAAATCTTAGCTTCATAAATAATGTTGCTGATCTATAGAAAAATCTTAAACTTCATAAATAGTGTTGCTAATCTAAAGACAAAAACCTTAAGCTTCATAAATTATGTTACTAATCTGAACAAAATCTTAAGCTTCATAAATAGTGTTGCTAATCTAATGAAAAAAATCTTATTTTCATAAATAGTGTTGCAGATCAAAAGAAAAATCTTATCTTCATAAATAGTGTTGCTATTCTATAGGAAAATCTTAGCTTCATAAATAGTGTTGCTAATCTAAAGAAAAAAAATCTTAAGCTTCATAAATAGTATTGCTGATCTAAGGAAAAAATTTTAGCTTCATAAATAGTGTTGCTGATCTACAGAAAAATCTTAGCTTCATCAATAGTGTTGCTGATCTAAAAAAAATCGTAGCTTCATAAATAGTGTTGCTAATCTAAAGAAAAATCTTATTTTCATAAATAGTGTTGCAGATCAAAAGAAAAATCTTATCTTCATAAATAGTGTTGCTATTCTATAGGAAAATCTTAGCTTCATAAATAGTGTTGCTAATCTAAAGAAAAAAAATCTTAAGCTTCATAAATAGTATTGCTGATCTAAGGAAAAAATTTTAGCTTCATAAATAGTGTTGCTGATCTACAGAAAAATCTTAGCTTCATCAATAGTGTTGCTGATCTAAAAAAAATCGTAGCTTCATAAATAGTGTTGCTAATCTAAAGAAAAATCTTAGCTTCATAGTGTTGCTAATCTAAAGAAAAAAATCTTAGCTTCATAGTGTTGCTAATCTAAAGAAAAAAATCTTAAGCTTCATAAATAGTGTTGCTAATCTAATGAAAAAATCTTAGCTTCATAAATAGTGTTGCTAATCTAAAGAAAAAATCTTAGCTTCATAAATAGTGTTGCTAATCTAAAGAAAAAATCTTAGCTTCATAAATAATGTTGCTGATCTATAGAAAAATCTTAAACTTCATAAATAGTGTTGCTAATCTAAAGACAAAAACCTTAAGCTTCATAAATTATGTTACTAATCTGAACAAAATCTTAAGCTTCATAAATAGTGTTGCTAATCTAATGAAAAAAATCTTATTTTCATAAATAGTGTTGCAGATCAAAAGAAAAATCTTATCTTCATAAATAGTGTTGCTATTCTATAGGAAAATCTTAGCTTCATAAATAGTGTTGCTAATCTAAAGAAAAAAAATCTTAAGCTTCATAAATAGTATTGCTGATCTAAGGAAAAAATTTTAGCTTCATAAATAGTGTTGCTGATCTACAGAAAAATCTTAGCTTCATCAATAGTGTTGCTGATCTAAAAAAAATCGTAGCTTCATAAATAGTGTTGCTAATCTAAAGAAAAATCTTAGCTTCATAAATAGTATTGCTGATCTAAAGAAAAATCTTAACTTCATAAATAGTATTGCTGATCTAAAGAAAAATCTTAGCTTCATAAATAGTATTGCTGATCTAAAGAAAAATCTTAGCTTCATAAATAGTATTGCTAATCTAAAAAAAAATCTTAGCTTCATAAATAGTGTTGCTGATCTAAAGAAAAATCTTAGCTTCATAAAGTGTTGCTAATCTAAAGAAAAATCTTAGCTTCATAAATAGTGTTGCTAATCTAAAGGAAAATCTTAGCTTCATATATAGTATTGCTGATCTAAAGAAAAATCTTAGCTTCATAAATAGTATTGCTGATCTAAAGAAAAATCTTAGCTTCATAAATAGTATTGCTGATCTAAAGAAAACTCTTAGCTTCATAAATAGTATTGCTGATCTAAAGAATAATCTTAGCTTCATACATAGTGTTGCTAATCTAAATAAAAATCTTAGCTTCATGAATAGTATTGCTGATCTAAAAAAAAAATCTTAGCTTCATGAATAGTATTGCTAATCTAAAAAAAAAAAATCTTGGCTTCATGAATAGTATTGCTGATCTAAAAAAAAATCTTAAGCTTCATAAATAGTATTGCTGATCTAAGAAAAAAAAACTTAGCTTTATAAATAGTATTCCTGATCTAAAGAAAAATCTTAGCTTCATAAATAGTACTGCTAATCTAAAAAGAAAATCTTAGCTTCATGAATAGTATTGCTGATCTAAAGAAAATTCTTAGCTTCATAAATAGTCTTGCTAATCTAAAAGAAATATCTTAGCTTCACAAATAGTATTGTTAATCTAAAAAAAGATCTTAAGCTTCATAAATAGTATTGCTGATTTAAAGAAAAAATCTTAGCTTCATAAATAGTGTTGCTAATCAAAAAAAAAAAAAAAAAAAAATCTTAGCTTCATGAATAGTGTTGCTAATCTTAAAAAAAGGTTTTCACTATGTTCCTGGCGGCCGCGGCAGCCCCGTTTCCTCGAAACGTAGCACAACGTGTAATTTTGCCATTTTTTCCTCCTTATTCAAGGTATGTTACGGCATTCTAAGTTTTCTTGCAATCTACCACGGTGTCCGCGACATGCCGTGGGAAGAGGGGAAGGGACTTCCGCCGGAGGCTCACAGGCGCACTACGGTTTGGCCTGCGGTCTACCAAGAATGTAAACACATTCCCCCCAGGCCTGTCACGTTCAAATATGGTCTTTCATGTTCAGATAGGGTGCCTAACGTTTTAGCTGTTCTGATCAGGGTCAGACACGTATTTACAGTTTTGCCAAGGCTTTCAACGGACGAAATGTGGACGTCGGGCAGCTTTGGAGCATGTTTGTGGCCACGGTATAAAAACGAGGGCCTCCCAAGGAACATCAATAATTTCATCTAACCTTTGACGAGACAACATCATGGATTCCAATGATGACGATTTTGTTTTTGCCTGTTTGCTCAGTTTATATATACAATCTCTTCGTCAAATCGTAGGTCAGAGAGGGAGAGCTAGAGAGCAGCTGGTGAGAAGGAGAATGAGAAGGCAACGATCGACGTCGGTGCACGAATGGTTGTCAAAAGATAGGCGGCTGAGACTGGGTCATTACTAAGATTTCTCGTAAGAGAACTCATCACTGAAGATGTTTCTTCATTCCAGAACTATTTGAGATTGACTCCAGAGATATTTGACGAGGTTTTAGAAAGAATAACACCAGCCATCGAGAGACAAGACACGACGTTCCGTTCTGCACTGCCACCTGGACTGAAGTTGTCCCTAATTCTAAGACATCTGGCCACCGGAGACAATTACTCTTCACTTTCCTATGCATTCCGGTGCAGTAAAACAGCCATCTCCAATATGGTGCCAGAAGCGTGCAAGGCAATCGTGGAAGTATACAAGGATGAAGTGTTTGCAGTTCCAGTGACGCCTGATGAGTGGCGAGCTCTTGCGCAGGAGTTCGAAAGCAAGTGGAATGTACCTCATGCAGTTGGAGCTCTGGACGGGAAACATTTCGCTATAGAAAAGCCGCCTAACACAGGATCTGTGTATCATAACTACAAGGGCTTTTTCAGTATCCCTCTCCTTGCCTTGGTTGACGCCCAGTGCCGTTTCATATGGATTGATCTAGGAGGAGTTGGACACATGTCTGATACCCAAATCTACAAAGACTCATAGCTCAGTGAACTACTTGAAGAAAACCGGATAGGACTGCCTACACCATGTCCTCTCCCCAATGACGATGAGAATCAGGACATCCCTTACTTCATCCTGGGAGACAATGCATTTGCCTTAAGAAGCTTCCTCATGAAACCTATGGAAGAAGAGCAATGCCATGAGAGGAACGCATTTATAATTACCAGATCTCTCGCGGTAGACGTGTGGTGGAAAATGCGTTGGGGATTCTGGCTAAACGATTCAGATGCTTCCTTGGAACTTTGGAACAGGCACCAGACACAGGTAAGTGTGAGAATGGTATTTCACCAATGTTTTCATAGTAGCATGTACTAACGTTTGTAATACTACTTTAGTATATGATAATTTTATGGAAATATTTGTATGATGGTTATTTGTATTGTACTTAATGTTACATATCTCTAAAGTATGTATGATGCTATGCATGAATTTCAATTTCACAACAGTGCGAGACATTATTGAGGATGCTGTTGTGCTTCATAACCTCCTAAGGGGAAGGATTCCAGTCATTCCAATGAACGATGTGGACCATGAGGACGACGAACACAATCTGCTCCCTGGCAACTGGAGGGATGTGGTACAATGGCAGGACATGGATGAGCCACCAGAAGAAAGGAATAGAGTCACTCTAGACGCAAAAGAACAACGGGAGTACCTTAAAAGGTACTTCAACTCTCCTGCAGGTGCTGTTGCGTGGCAGGACCTCATGATTACTCCCCATTGAAAGTCACCTGTCTCACGTTTGAGGAAACTCTTGTTAAGAATGTACTTCATTGACAGAACAATGATAAAACAAATCATAATAACAATAATAAAACTCATCAATTCATCCTTATATAAATCAAGTTAAAGCATACAAAAATCATGTACTTTGTTATCAATAAAAACATTAGCCTTTAATTTTCTAAAACCAAAGGTCTTATACAAATATATATATATATATATATATATATATATATATATATATATATATATATATATATATATATATATATATGTTACAGTGAATCTGTATAATCAGGGAATATATATATTCTCTGATATTTTCAGGGAACGTGCATAATGTCTGATTCACTCAGAGGATATGTATATTCCCTGAAATTTTTAGTGAATATACATATTCCCTGATTATTTGGCCTTATTATTATACAGATTCCCTGAATCGTGTTTGGTATGAAAGAACAATGAAATAAATAGCTGAAACGATAAACAAAGTCTTGTTTTCACAATGTAAACTTGTATGGTATGGTAGAATAATGGAATAAATCACTAAAAACAGTAATACACTTCTGTAATATTTTATTTATCACATAAAACACTTGGATGTAACAAAATTTATTATGAAGAGAAAATAAAACTTGTCTGTCACAAAATACTCATTTGAAATAAAACTAGTAAAAAAATAATAAGGATCGTTCTAATATTTAGAACGAAGCCTTGTTTTCACAATGCAAACTTGCATGACATCGTGAGTTGCATTTAACTTTTGCATCGGATCCAAACAATGCAGCAAATGGTGACCTTCTAATGCCAGTATGGTAGCTAGAGTTTTTTTGAAACTGCACAAATTTTAAACCAACTGTTCAGTGTGTTGTATTATTATCACTCAACCAGGCTACCAACATATCTTTAATATCACAGTTTGCTTGTTCAACTGACCCCTGGCTCTAAGGATGTCTAGGTTTTCCATGAACCATTACGAGATCAGGCCAAAGCAGTTTAAGTTCTGTAATAACACAAGCAGTAAACTCCGATCCGTTGTCACTTTGTAGAATTTCCGGTGCACCAAGTAAAAGAAAAATATCCAACAGCTGATAAGCAACTTCTGCAGCACGTTTTGATATGAGAGGTCTCAATACACAGAACTTTGTAAGATGATCTTGGTAGACCATTATCCACTTATAGTTGCCTTGCTTCATCGCCTGCATGTCTACAAGGTCAACTTATGATCTGGAGCCAAAGTTCTTTGTCAGAATAGGTCGAACAACAGTCCCTTTGGTTGTTGGTCGCTTACGTTTACGCTGATATTCGATGCACAGTGATTTGTAAATAGATATTGCATCATGGGTAATGTTGGCATACTTTTTAGATAATTCCTTTACCATCTTATCGCTCCCTCCGTGGCCAGTTGCAATATGAGTGCACTTAATAATGTCGAATGTATCTTCCAATGTAGCAAAATAGATAGGATCTTCATTGGCAGTCCATCTTCTAATCAACTTGAGAACATCACCACACTTGAGGATCTCATACTTCTTCAGGAGGTAGTATTCATGAGGCGTCTTTTTGCCTGACTTGTCAATTGCTGTCAGTTCTGAAATAATTTCATTATACTGTTCTTTTGGAAGCAAGACAGATTTCTTTCCTTCACTTCTTTGGAATAATTCTTCCCGAAAATGTGCTTCTAAATCAGGCTCAGTTGGATTTGCCATGGTGTTGACAGTAGGAAGGATGGCGTATGACTGGTGAGTTATACTTTGCCTGACCTTGTAGTGTTGGGGGGGGGTATAGCACTGTGGTTGGAAGGTGGTAATTAGCTGGACTCCTACCATGGTTCACTAGTTCAGTGTTATACATTGTGTTTACATTCAAGTTTACATTGTGAAAACAAGGCTTTGTTTATCGTTTCAGCTATTTATTTCATTGTTCTTTCATACCAAACACGATTCAGGGAATCTGTATAATAATAAGGCCGAATAATCAGGGAATATGTATATTCACTAAAAATTTCAGGGAATATACATATCCTCTGAGTGAATCAGACATTATGCACATTCCTTGAAAATATCAGAGAATATATATATTCCCTGATTATACAGATTCACTGTAACATATATATATATATATATATATATATATATATATATATATATATATATATATATATATACACACACACACACACACATATATATATATATATATATATATATATATATATATATATATATATATATATATATAATCGTATTTGCCATAATAAGCGTTTCAGTATTTTGTCATCAATGAATAAAGCTTAAATTTCCCATTTTCATTTTTGTTCATATTCATTTTTCAAAATTAAAATGATAATGATCTATCATAAATCAGTTCATATCTTGACCATGTTTTACTTTCACTGAAACAGAATTTCTATCAAGAAAAAAAAAACATTTGGGCTTAATCTGACCTAAATGTTCTGAAACATATTTTAATACTTCAATCATTCAAACTTTACATAAGTCTATGTCTTCGTGGATAATGTGTCACTGGTCCTTCTCTCCAGGTTGGGGGGGTTGATAAATTGCTGTTCAACTGACCCAGTAAGGAGGAGCAGGGGGGAAAGTCCATCACTTGGTTGTATGAGTCTGCAACATCACGATCGACAGCTGTCGATGGCTCCTGCGCTGTCAACGCTGACTGTGGCTGTGGCTGACTTTCAGAGCTTGGTTGCGGACATGTGATTTTCATCCCCGGAAATTGCTCCTGCACCCAAGGTCTGGCCATGGAGTGCCAAACACTTGGTGGGTTGGACACCTCCGCAGGCCACTGGGGTGGCTGCCAGCACCTGACCGATGTCCCCCTTGGCCGACTCGGATGTGTAGGACGCTGTGCTGAAGCATCGCCGTACCATGGACGGGGTGAATGCTGTGCTATCGGCCGAGAATGCTGGCGGTCAGCCTCAACTTGGCATTCGTGCAGAATCCCCATAATGCGTGATTCTGCAGTGCGCCGAATGCCTGGTGGCAGGTTCTGCAAAGTTCCATCCACGTACGAACCAAATGCAGTGGCTGGGTGTACTTGGTCCTGTCTCTTTGCGATGAAAGTTTTTAACAGATGAGCTAGCACATCAGGATTCGCACTAGCTGCAGAGGAGTAGGTGGAGACTGGAGTGCTGGCAGGTGTAGCACCCTCTGCTGCCTCACATGGGGACAGAGTAGGGAGTGGGGCATCATCAGGATGACCCTTAGGAGGTGCACCAGCAGAAGCAGATGGCTGCACGCATTTTGCGAGAGACGCCACTGTCCGTCTTTGCATATGCGTAATATGTTCATATAGGATTTTCAAACATTACATAGTGTTATCACATTTTATTAAACTATTCAAAAGGCTGTTACTAAAACATGATTACATGTATATTGAAAGTCCAGGTTCAGAAATAAGGTGATACTTACATTTCAGTGGCAGTGAAAGAGTCAGCAGACTGGCCGGATTTGGTGATGGCCTGCTTCAGCTTTCCAAACTTTGTCCGCATACTGTCATAATACGTCTTCAGTTCCTTAGAAGTAGTGCTCATTTTCTCAGCTTATTCGGTCCACGGAGCTTCTTTTCCAGTGACGTCTTTGTATCCCGCAAGCCTTTTTGAATACAAAACCAGGTTTCTTTGAAGGAAATCAATGATTACTTCTTTCTCTTCTTCTGTGAAATTGGTTGTTACACGCGCTGTCCTTCTCGACGGATCAGTAGCGATATCTGTGGTGGCCAACTTCAGGTCCGCATTAGAGGGGCCCGGGAGCGGGGGAGGGAGATAATCTTCAAGTTCCTCTCTTGGAAATGATGCTGGTGGTGAAGCTGTTTTGCACGCTCTGTCCTTCCGCTTCGGTGGCATGGTTGATACTATGCCAAATTCCGCCAGGACTGGCTTTTTATACTCTCTCCATGACCTAGTTTGCCGTGTCAACCCGTAGTATACCGCAACGTGCCGCAATGCGCCGGGATCATTAACCGTCAAACGCCGGGACTCGTCGGAACTAAACGCGATGAAACGGATACTGTAAACCCCAGCTTGCCGTGAAAACCTTAACAAAACGCACACTAAACGCTTCAGAACGTAACAAAACTTGAAAGATCGTGCCGTGGCAGGGAATATACATGCTTCCCGTTACACTATGGAACGCCTCCAAGTTTTGATAAGGCTAACTACGTAGTGCTACGTTATGTTACGTTTACCTCGTTTTACTACGGTCTACTAGTTTTCGATCTGCGCCTGGACTTCCGGGGCAAATTTTTTGACAGTTTAAAATTTTGAGCCAGCATCCACGGCAGTCAGGGCCTGCCACGTTAGCCAATCCCGTTCCACAGAGTTGTATAACGTTTTTTCGTGTCCATCCCGTTTTGTACACGGTGGCCCGAAACGGGGTTGCCGGAACCGCTGGGAACATAGTGAAAACCTAGCATTAACTTCATAAATAGTACTGCTGATCTAAAAAAAAATCTTAGCTTCATAAATAGTGTTGCTAATCTAAAAACAAAAATCTTAGCTTCATGAATAGTATTACTGATCTAAAGAAAAATCTTAAGCTTCATAAATAGTATTGCTGATCTACAGAGAAATCTTAGCTTCATAAATAGTATTGCTAATCTAAAAAAATATCTTAGCTTTATAAATAGTATTGCTGATCTTCAAAAATATCTTGAACTTCATAAATAGTGTTGGTAATATAAAAATAAATCTTACCTTCATAAATAGTATTGCTGATCTAAAAACAATCTCAAGCTTCAAAAAATAGTATTGCTGATCTAAAGAAAAATCTTAGCTTCATAAATAGTGTTGCTCATCTAAAAAAATCTTAGCTTCATAAATAGTGTTGGTAATCTAAAAAAAAATATCTTAGCTTTATAGTGTTGCTAATCTAAAAAAAAAAAAAAATCTTGGCTTCAAAAATAGTATTGCTGATCTGAAAAAAAAAATCTTAAGCTTCATAAATAGTATTGCTGATCTAAAGAAAAATCTTAGCTTCATAAATAGTGTTGCTAATATGAAAAAGGAATCGTAGCTTCATAAATAGTATTTCTGATCTAAACAAAAATCGTAACTTCATAATTACTGCTGCTAACCTCAAGAAAAAATCTTAAGCTTTATAAATAGTGTTGCTTATCTAAAGAAAAAAATCTGAAGCTTCATAAATAGTATTGCTAATCTAAAAAAAAAAAAAAAAAATCTTAAGCTTCATAAATAGCATTGCTGGTCTAAGGAAAAATCTTAGCTTCATAATTAGTGTTGCTAATCTAATGAAAAAATTCTCAGCTTAACAAAGTGTTGCTAATCAAAAGAAAAAAATCGTAAGCTTCATAAATAGTGTTGCTGATCTAAATAAAATCTTAGCTTTATAAATAATGTTGATAATCTAAAGAAAAAATCTTTGCTTCATAAATAGTGTTGCTAATCTAAAAGAAATAAAAAATCTTAGCTTCGTAAATAGTATTGCTGATCTAAAGAAAAATCTCTGCTTTATAAATAGTGTTGCCAGTCTAAAAAAAATTGTAGCTTCATAAACAGTATTGCTGATTTAAAGAAAAATCTGAGCTTCATAAATAGTATTGTTAATCTAAAAAAAAAATCTTAGCTTCATAAATAGTGTTGTTAATATAAAAAAAATCGTAGCTTCATAAATAGTATTGCTAATCTAAAAAAGAAATCGTAGCTTCACAAATATTGTTGCTGATCTAAAGAAAAAATCTTAGCTTCATAAATAGTTTTGCTAATCTAAAGAAAAATCTTAGCTTCATATATAGTGTTGCTAATCTAAAGAAAAATCTTAGCTTCATAAATAGTGTTGCTAATCTAAAACAAAAATATTAGCTTCATAAATAGTTTTGCTAATCTAAAGAAACATCTTAGCTTCATAAATAGTGTTGCTAATCTAAAAAAATTAAATTTTAGCTTCATACTGTTGCTAAACTAAAAAATCTTAGCTTCATAAATAGTATTACTAATCTAAAAAAACATCTTTGCTCCATAAATAGTGTTGCTAATCTAAAATAAATCTTAGCTTCATAAATAGAGTTGCTAATCTAAAAAAAAATCTTAGCTTCATAAATAGTGTTGCTAATGTAATAAAAAATCTTAGCTTCATAAATAGGGTTGCTAATCTAACAAATAATCTTAGCTTCATAAATAGTGTTGCTAATATAACAAAAATTATCTTTGCTTCATAAATAGTGTTGTTAATCTAAAATAAAATCTTAGCTTCATAGATAGTTTTGCTAATCTAAAAAAAAATTTAGCTTCACAAATAGTGTTGCAAATCTAAAAAAAAAAAAAAATTAGCTTCATAAATAGTGTTGCTAATCTAAAAAATAATCTTAGCTTCATAGTGTTGCTAATATAAAAAAATCTTAGCTCCATAAATAGTGTTGCTAATATAAAACGAAATCTTTGCTTCATAAATAGTGTTGCTATTCTAAAAGAAAAAAAAAAAAAACTCAAGATTCATAAATGGTGTTGCTAATCTAAAAAAAAAAAAAAAAAATCTTAGCTTCATAAACGGTGTTGCTAATCTAAAAAAAAGAAAAAAAAATAGCTTCATAAATAGTGTTGCTAATCTAAAATAAAATCTTAGCTTCATAAATAGTGTTGCTAATCTAAAAAAAAAAAATCAACTTAATAAATAGTGTTGCTAATCTAAAATAAAATGTTAGCTTCATAAATAGTGTTGCTAATCTAAAATAAAAAAAAAAAAAAATCTTGGCTTCATAAATGGTGTTGCTAATCTATAAAAAAAAAGAAAAAAAAAATCTTATCTTCATAAATAGTGTTGCTATTCTAAAAAAAAAAAACTCAGATTCATAAATGGTGTTGCTAATCTAAAAAAAAATAAATAAAAATAAATCAGCTTCATAAATAGTGTTGCTAATCTAAATTAAAATCTTAGCTTCATAAATAGTGTTGCTAATCTAAAAAAAAAAAAAAAAAATCTTAGCTTCATAAATGGTGTTGCTAATCTATAAAAAAAAATTTTGCTTCATAAATAGTGTTGCTATTCTAAAAAATAATCTTAGCTTCATAAATAGTGTTGCTAATCTAAAAAAAAAATCTTCATAAATAGTGTTGCTTATCTAAAGAAAAAATCTTAGCTTCATAAATAGTGTTGTTAATCTAAAAAAAAAGAATCTTAGCTTCATAAGTAGTGCTATTAACATAAAGTAAAAGGAAAATCTAAGAATAAACAAAAATAATTTTTCATTCGTTCACTTATCAATTAGCTAACAGGGGCAACCTCTTGAACCGAATTCCAGGCTGCCACTCCCGACATTTCCTATCATTAATGAACAAAACTTCTAGATTTTTATTATTCCAATTCTAATAACTGTTTGGGTGTTATTTCGTTCTGAATCTCGCTACACCAGTTGTTTCCCTGATATATGTATGAAAAAATCCAGGTCAAGGCATTTTACAACAGGCATAAACAGAATCTACCACCATTAAAAAGTTTTCTTATATATATCCAATCATAGCTAGAACTGAAATTGATAACACTACTTACCTTATAAAATCTTTATTACTTTATGATTCTGATGGAAATTTTATGTTTACAAAAGTTTTGGCAATAAAATTCGTTACCACCTGTAATTTTCGTCGGGATGCCTCAGACAAAATATCAACATAACTTTCTTAACAACCCTAGTTGAAGTTTAGTAGCATAGCTATTTCATCACTGTATGTATGTACATTAAACTTACAGAAGCAAAATAATTCAGATATCAACCTTACCCTAGAAACATATTTCCTAATGACACCAATTCTTTATGCTAATTTTATTTATGACTCTTAAATACTTTTTATTAATATCTTATAAGCTCAACAAGCGGAAAATTTCATAAGTATAAATAATTTCCTTTTTGAATCATGACAACATTATTTTTAGTTTTTCCTTCTTAACCGTTATTATTAGATTTTCCTTCTTAACAATTTTTCAAGGCAAAATAATATGCAATTTCAACTGCCATTCTGTTGCTATTTCTCGTCTATTTAATTTTTTTTATAGGGTCATCAAGAAAAAAAAATCAATTTTCACAAGAAAAAAAAAATATTCAAAATAATCACCCTAGTAACCTGAAACAGCGAAATTAATCGACTCTCAAGGCAAACCCCAAGTAATAATAATAAAAATAATAATAATAATAACAATAATAATAATAATAATATATGACCCAGTAAGAATAGCTCATAAATGAAAGAAATAAATCTTGCAACTATTTTACTTACATGCAAGACATAACAAATAAACATAAGTATTACACACTTCTAAAAATTTCTCTATTGTATATATAAATGTGGTTAGCATAACTTCCTCAATATCAAATCTATAGTTGCGTATACCTAAATAAGTATCAGTTGTGCACGGTAATATCTCTACATGAATAGCCTCCTGAATAATCTTCCTGAGCGATATAATTGAAAGTGTTGCAACAATAACATTGGCAACAAGTACATACAAAAGAAAAATCTCTTCTCGTTGGCTTATTCGTCTTCTAGGGACTAGATGATAAAAATCCAGTCTAGAAAACTCTACTAGAATTGCAAAAGTATACAAATACAATTTCTGATACACATAAATACGTAAATACAATTTCTACTACTACTATTACTACTACTACACACACACACACACATATATATAATTACATATATATACATATGCATATATATATATATATATATATATATATATATATTATATATAATACATATTTTTATATATACTGTATATATATATATATATATATATATATATATATATATATGTATATAAATACATATTTATATATATACAGTATATATATATATATATATATATATATATATATATATATATATATATATAACATAATATAAATATATATGTGTATATATATATACATATATATATATATATATATATATATATATATATATATATATATATATATATATATATATATATATACACACACAAAATGGTCTTAAAAGATTTCATTCCTGACAAATATATTACTAGAATGAAAATAAATATGCAAACATGACACGAGGTTGCTTTTCATCCTACCGATTGCATCAACGCTTACATTATCTTATTATAGAAAATGTATCAAAATGCAAGAAAAAAGAAAAAAAAAGTCCAAAATCAGCATAGCTCTCATATACGCTCAGTGTGGTATAAAAAGGGTGAATATACTCGACAATATCAAATGGTAACTATCATTATCCTGTTATTCAGGTGCACCAAATCAAAAACTCATTCACCAATTCACCAACCGAATCTGGTGCACATGTTTTACCAACACATGGTATTATATTGTTTTACCCTTTTTAATAAAGTCTAGATATTAAATTATCTTATCTAAACTTGGCCAAACAATCAGTGCTAAAGTTAAAAGAGACACAGGAGAACAAACTGAAACCATTATAATATTTGTGCAGTAGCAACTAAGCGGGTTGACTGCGTATAGTATCAACTACCTGTTCCCCATCACTATTTAACTACAAGCATCATATTCTTGTTCTTCATCGCTATAT
>NC_090748.1:81108967-81151467 GCF_036898095.1 Palaemon carinicauda | reverse complement strand
TCGTCTCTTATCTTGAGCTTTAAGCTTTTAATTCAATACTTCTCCATATATAATCTCATACTTCACGCTTCATTGTCCTCAGCCATGTAGGTGTGACGGGCCGAGAGAGGAGTTGTTAACTCAAAGGCAGGATGCAATCAACTGAGTTTATTAAGGAACACACTTCTTTATATACAAAACCTCGAGGCAACAGGACATGACCTGTTCGAGAGACAATGTTACAGAGCAAAACGGAGACATGATCATTCAGGTTCTTTTTAGTGCGAGGGAAGAGCGCAGATACAAGCATAATATATACAAAATAATTTTGTACAATTGTGTGCCACATGGTTGGTACATGGCTACCCCCCTAAAAATGACATACTGTACATGTTAAATAGGGCGCCCTGATCTAGAGAGGCGAACTGTAGGCGGGTCATCTGGCAGAAGATAAGCAGGTTTTAGACGATCAATGGAGACCCAGTCTTTTTTGCTCCGAATGTTTAGTAGGAATGCTTTCGGACTGCGTCGGATCACAAGGAAAGGGCCCGTGTAAGGGGGCGTTAGTGGTGGCTTGCTAGTGTCGTTGCGCAGGAAGACGTGCGTTGCAGAGTGCAAGTCCGTTGGTATGTGATGCTTCGCTGGGGGCTTGTAAGTCTGGCGGCACGGAGTAAATTTTCCCACGACGTGACGTATGCGCTGGAGATCGTCGGAGGAGGTTGTAGAAGGAAAAAATTCGGCAGGGACGACCAACGGGTCGCCATACACCATTTCAGCTGCCGAGACGTCGAGGGCGTCTTTAGGAGTGGTCCTTAGTCCCAGGAGGACCCAGGGAAGTTGAGTAAACCAGTTGCAATCCTTGCAGCGGGACATCAAAGCTGCTTTGAGGGTGCGATGATAACGTTCAACCATTCCATTGGCAGCGGGGTTGTAGGCCATTGTCTGATGTAGGGTGATGCCCAGGAGATTCGCTAATGACGTCCACAATTGAGAGGTGAAAGTGGTTCCCCTGTCAGAAGTAATATGCTCAGGGATACCGAATCTTGAAATCCATCCAGAGAGTAAGGCAGATGTACATGAGGCGGACGTTGCAGTGTCCATGGGAATGGCTTCAGGCCAACGAGTGGAGCGGTCGATGACGGTAAACAGGTAACGATGTCCTTGTGATGTGGGTAGGGGGCCTACAACGTCGACGTGAATGTGTGCGAAACGACGCTGAGGTTGAGGAAAAGTGCCCACTCCTGAATCCGTGTGTCGATGTACTTCGGAAGTTTGGCAAGAAGTACAGGCGCGGACCCAATCCTTAGCATCCTTAGAAATGCCGTGCCAAATGAACTTTGCCTTCAGCAGCTGTGCAGTAGAACGGCACGAGGGATGTCGGCGCATGGGAGCAGGAATCCAAGGTCGCGGTCTACCAGTACTGACGTCACAGAGGAGGGTGGTGTTGGAGTTTTCGAGGGGAAAATCTTCCCAACGGAGGGACGTGCAGGATGTCCTACAAGCTTGATACTCTGGATCCTGTTGTTGGGCTTCAGCCAGGGCGTTGTAATCCAATCCCAGTTGAACGGCAGCCAACGTGTTTCTTGACAGGGCATCGGCAACGGGATTCATTTTCCCAGGGACGTATTGGAGGGTGCAATTGTATTCAGCCACGGCGGAGAGATGTCGGCGTTGACGGGCGGACCAGGCGTCAGACTGTTGAGTGAAGGCGTGCACCAGAGGCATGTGGTCTGTGCGAATGACGAAGGGCGTACCTTCTAAGAAATGGCGAAAGTGACGGACAGCCAAGTGCACCGCCAGCAATTCTCGATCGAAGGTAGAATAACCCGATTCTGCCTTGGACAGTTTTCTGCTGAAGAAGGCCAATGGGCGGGGCGAGCCTTTGACCACCTGCTCGAGTACTGCACCAATAGCGACGTCGCTGGCATCGGTAGAGAGAAGGAGAGGGGCGTGTGGGATGGGAAAAGTGAGAGCCGCAGCAGTTGATAGGGCCTTCTTTGCATTGCAGAAGGCTGCTTCTTGAAGGGGACCCCACTTCAGGTCCTTTGGATTGCCCTTGAGGGAGGCGTAGAGGGGAGCAAGAGTGGCGGCAATGGCTGGCAGAAAACGGTGATAATAGTTGATCATGCCCAAGAATTCCTGCAGATCTTTGACGGTCGAGGGCGCGGGGAAGTTCTGAACGGCTGCTACCTTCTCAGGGAGGGGATGGACTCCTTCAGGAGTGATACGGTGCCCTAAGAACGAAACTTCGTTGGCGCCAAAGGTACACTTGTCGTACCGGACTACAAGGCCGTTTTGTTGCAGGCGGTCGAGCACGATGCGCAGGTGACGGAGGTGTTCCTCTTTTGAGGAGGAGAACACAAGTATGTCGTCCACATAACATACACAGAAAGGGAGGTCCCCTAAGCGTGTACCGACTTTTCGTCCGATGTCACTTCGTCCGACGACACTTCGTCCACGTCTTTTTGTCCAATGACTTTTCGTCCGGTGGACTTTTGGTCCAACGACATTTGGTCCAATTTTAAAAGAAAAATAACCTTAGCCAATTCATAACTTCCTCAATGGAAAATTAAACCTTGTAAGGACTTCTTTTTCCTTTGTTGTTCATAATGATAATTACCAAACTCCAAAGTAGAGGAGTGAAAATAACTATATACGAAAGTAAAATTAAATGGGAGTGTCTGACGGTATAAAAAAAAAAAAAAAAAATACTCAACAATACTACTCTTTGCAGAACAATAACTTTTTAGCGTAGCTGATTCTTTTAGTATTAAGGTAAGAAGTGTAAAAACTAACATCTGAAGTAATAATAAAAAAAAACATAAGTTGACAATTCTAATAGTAACTCATGTAGAATAATGAATGATTAAGAAAAAAAGGAATTCGAATGATTGTGTGAATGTGAATGCGCGCTGAACACCGCTGCCATTTCTCACACATCCAGTATTCTTTTCCAAGTTTTGTATTAGTCGAATGAAATTCGTAGAAATAATTACTTTCCCCTACTACGTTTCTTTTCTTCTCCGTTGATTGTATGAACTTTGCCATTTCGGGATGGGCAGATTCAGAAACTGAAGTACTAAACTTGCAGCACACTCTCTCTCTCTCTCTCTCTCTCTCTCTCTCTCTCTCTCTCTCTCTCTATATATATATATATATATATATATATATATATATATATATATATATATATAGAGAGAGAGAGAGAGAGAGAGAGAGAGAGAGAGAGAGAGAGAGAGAGAGAGAACGTTAAGCATGACTAATGGAGTAATTAGAAAATGAGCATAATACTTTATCATAAAAGCCAATAAGGTATTAACTTTTAACACAGAAGTGCAGTAAACGGTAATAACAATCCTTTATAAAACTTGTTTTCTTTAGAAATTGGACCAAATGTCATAGGACCAAAAGTCCATCGGACGAAAAGACATTGGACAAAAAGACGTGGACGAAGTGTCGTCGGACGAAGTGACATTGGACAAAAAGACCACCCACCCCCCTAAGATGCCATCCATGAGACATTGAAACGTTGCCCCAGCATTACGAAGGCCAAAACAGGAGTAATTGAAGGTGTATGTACCAAACGGAGTGGTGATGGCGGTCTTGGGAATGTCTTCTGGGTTCATAGGCACCTGATAATACCCCTTCAGGAGGTCGAGCATAGAGAAAACCTTCGCTTTGTGCAGGTAGGAGGTCACATTGGCAATGTTTGGGAGGGGGTAGTGATCCGGTTCTGTTTGCATGTTCAGGCGCCTGTAATCCCCGCACGGACGGAGGGAGCCGTCTTTCTTCACAACGATGTGTAAGGGTGACGACCATGGGCTGGAGGCCTTTTGGCAAAGGCCCATTTTCTCCATTTCGGCAAACGTCTGTTTGGCGGCTGCCAATCGTTCCGGTGCCAGACGTCTGAATTTTTCGAAGACTGGGGGTCCCGTCGTCTTGATATGGTGATAAATACCGTGCTTGGCAGGAACCATGGGCGTTTGGCGAAGTTCTGGACGGAAAACTTCCGGGTACGACGTGAGGAGGTGGGCGTAGGCATCCGTGGGTGCGCTGATGTGGAGAGCGAGGTTAGAGGGGGCGGGTTGAAGAGGTGTCGACAAGTACGAGTCTGCGTTGACCAATCGTCGGTGGGCGACATCGACCAGAAGGTGGAAATGAGAGAGGAAATCCGCACCGAGGATTGGCATTGTGACGTCAGCAACGAGAAACTTCCAATTGAATTTACCATTTCCGAACGATAATGTGAGGTTCTCGTAACCGTAGGTGGGTATCGCAGATCCGTTGGCAGCTACCAAGCGGACGTCGGCAAATGTAGACAGACTACGTTGTGCCTTGAAGAGTTTCCTTGGCAAAAGAGAACGACAAGCACCCGTGTCTACCAAAAATCGCACGCCCGTTCCTGCATCCTGTAAAAAGAAAAGATTAGAAACATGGGAGGCCACCGCCACAAGCGATGGCCTACTTACACGTTTTTTGGCCACTGACAATCTTTGGCACATTTCTTCGCGGTTGCCCCGAATCTGAAGTGGTAGTAGCAAAACTGCGGCGGATGGGAGGTAGTAAGTGGCTGTAGAAGTCGTTCGTTGGGGCGCGAGCGATTGGTGGGTGGTGGGCGGCTTTGTCGCCGCTTCGGCACGTCACGGGGTAGGCGTGTATGTCCTACGGCATTCATGTCAGCTTCGGTTGACGTTGAATAGGCATCCTCGTCGTCAGGGGTGGAGGCGTTGATGGAGGTCTTGAAGTGGCTGTCCATAAGGGCGTCGGCTTTGGTCATCAAGTCCTTTATGGGTAAACTATCGACATCGGGTATGGCAGCGCGTACAGGTTCTGGTAAACGGCGTATCCAAAGGGCACGAAGTAGGTTCACCTCACGAGGAGAGCCGTCTGCGGCAGGTTGAAGGCGAGCGATACTGGTCATTTCCCTGAGGGCAAGCGAAGCCCTTTGGTCCCCCAACGGTTTTGGCAAGAGCTGAAAAAGCTTTGCTATATGGGCGGCTGGTGACGGCGAGTACTGCTGCAGAAGGTATGTTTTGAGGGCTTCATACGCTATTGTGGTGCCTCCTTGTTCACAAAGCCAGTCGGATATTTCTGGGAAGGTGTCCTCGGGTATCGCCGCGAGAACATAATCCGCTTTGGTGGTTGAGCGAGTCACGCCCCTGATACGAAACTGGACTTCTGAGCGCTGAAACCAAGCAAACGCTTCTCCGGTGGCGAACGATGGAGGGGCGAGGGAGTTGGGGGTGGAAGGCAGTGGGAGCGAGTCGACTTCCGGGGTCACCAATGTGACGGGCCGAGAGAGGAGTTGTGAACTCAAAGGCAGGATGCAATCAACTGAGTTTATTAAGGAACACTCTTCTTTATATACAAAACCTCGAGGCAACAGGACATGACCTGTTCGAGAGACAGACAATGTTACAGAGCAAAACGGAGACATGATCATTCAGGTTCTTTTTAGTGCGTGGGAAGAGCGCAGATACAAGCATAATATATACAAAATAATTATGTACAATTGTGTGCCACATGGTTGGTACATAGGCCTTAGTCTTCCGAATGTTTTAGTACCTTGCAGAGCCCAGTGAAACATTTGGTGAGCTAATCTATCTTGGGGAGTATGAAGAACATGACCAAATCATCTCCTACTCCTTACCATGATCACATCCACATATGGCACTCGAGTAATCTCATAGTTTCATTTCTAATCCTGTCCTGCCATATAACTCCCAGTATCCTTCTGAGGGCTTTGTTCTCAAATCAAGAAAATCTGTTGGATATTGTCTCATTGTCATACCACGACTCATGTTCATAGAGTAACACCAATCTCACTAGACTGATATATAGCCTGATTTTTATATCTAATTTCAGACAATTTTATTTCCAAATTTTACTTAACCTAGCCAATGTCTGATTTGCATTTTTCCATCTGTCATTAAACGTGAATATAAATAATATTTATACTATATGTTATATATAATATATACTGTAAACATATACAGTACACGTAATATATGGTATATATATACATATATATATATATATATATATATATATATATATATATATATATATATATATATATATATATTATTACTTGTTAAACTACAACCCTAATTGGAAAAGCTGGATGCTATAAGCACAGCGAGCCCAACAGGGAAACTAGCCCAGTGAGGAAAGGAAACAAGGAAAAATAAAATATTTTGAGAACAGTAACATTAAAATAAACATTTCCTTTAAAAACTATAAAAACTTAAAACAAGAGGAAGAGAAATTAGATAAAATAGCGTGCCCGAGTGTACCCTCAAGCAAGAGAACTCTAACCCTAGATAGTGGAAGATCATGGTACAGATGCTGTGACACTACCCATGACTAGAAAACAATGGTCTGATTTTGGAGTGTCCTCCTCCTAGACCTGCTTACCATAGCTAAATGGTCTCTTCTACCAATACTAAGCGAAAAGTAGCAACTGAACAATTACAGTGCAGTAGTTAACCCCTTGGGTGAAGAAGAATTGTTTGGTAATCTCAGTGTTGTCAAGTGTAGGACAGGACAATCTGTAAAGAATAGGCCAGACTATTCGACGTATGTGTACGGAAAGGGAAAATAAACCGTAACCAGAGAGAAGAATCCAATGTAGTACTGTCTGGCCAGTCAAAGAACCCTGTAACTCTCCAGCGATAGTACCTCAATGGGTGGCTGGTGCCCTGGCCAACCTACTACCTACTATATATAAATGTGTGTATGTATATATACATTATATATATATATATATAATATATATATGCGTAATATGTATATATATATGTAATATATATATATATATATATATATATATATATATATATATATATATATATATATATATATATATATATACATACTCACACACACAGGTATTGACACCTTTATAGTCTGTAGAGGACTACAAAGGATCTCAGCCATGTATAGTAAAATCGAGTAAGCAAGCGGGATTCAGGGACAGTGCTATACTCAGGATAATAATATTGCTCGCTAGTCCATCCAGCGATAATTAGATTTCTGTATATCCTGCGGACAAGAAAACAGTGTTATGCGAGCAACCTCCTATTTAAGGATAACCAGAAAGAAAAAAATCTCCAAAGGATAAATACACACACACACACACACACACACACACACACACATATATATATATATATATATATATATATATATATATATATATATATATTTATATATATATATATATATATATTTATATATATTATATATATAATATATATATGAAGCAACATATATTGTGCAAATTTTATTCCACAGTGAGTTTACCTATGATAATTCACAAGTTAATATAAATATGGCTGTGACTTGTGAGAGTGAGTCATAGGTTATAACTGAGAGGCGAGGTGAATCTAACTAATTTTAAGTCAACAGAAAGCGAGTTCAAGTCAAGGTCACAAAAGTTCAAACATAGGTAATTCCAAAAAAGACAAGCTTCAACGAATATTGTTAACAGTGAGGTGTAGAGTGATATATATATATATATATATATATATATATATATATATATATATATATATATATATATATATATATATATATATATATATATATATAAAACACGTACGGCACATGGTTCCCCTCTTAAAAAGGGATACATGGGAAATGAGTCACCCTGCTCTTAAGAGGCGGACTGTAGGCGGGTCATCTTGCAGGAAATATGCAGGTTTTAGGCAATCAATGAAGACCCAGACTTCTTTGTACCAAACAATGATTAAGAGTCTTCAGATTGCAACGGATGATGAGGAAAGAGCCCATGTAAGGGGGCGTTAGTGGTTCCTTGCTAGTGTCATTGCGCTGGAAAATATGCATTGCAGAGTGTAAATCTATCAGTATGTGTTGCTTAGCTGGGGGCTTGTAAGTCTGGCGGCATAGAGTAAATTTTCCCACAACATGACGTTGGAGATTGTCAGAGGCTTCAGACGAAAAAAATTCGGCAGGAATGACCAACAGGTAGCCATTCACCATTTCAGCTGCCGAGACATCCAGGGCACCTTCAGGAGTGGTCCTTAGTCCCAGTAGTGATGCGGTGCCCTAAGAACAATACTTCATTTGCGCCAAAGGTACACTTGTCATATCGGACTAAAAGGCCGTATTGTAGAAAGCGGTCGAGCATAATGCGTAGGTGATGGAGGTGTTCCTCTTTGAAGGAAAAGAACACAAGTATGTTGTCCACTTAACATATGTAGAAGGGGAGGTTCCCTAAGACACCATCCATTAGGCATTGAAAAGTGGCTCCGGTGTCTTTCCTGAAATGACCCATAAACCAGTGTGTCAATAAGGGCCTTTGTAACCCAAAGCTCTATTTATTTTATTTCATTCTCTAGAATTAGACAATGCAAATCCAACCTGCCCAACCTAGTGCTCTGTTGCCTGTGCCATTTGACTCTAAGTGAAACAAACCACCTCCCCATTGCATTGCGTGCAACGGACCGTTATCAGCCATCTTTTTCTTCTGCTCTACAAGTCATTTGTGTTAAGTCTCATCGCCCTTGCTGCCCTAACAATGGCTGATGATGGCGCCCAGACCCCTTCTGTAGGGGGCATTAAAAGGAAAAGTGTCGAAGCTATCTCCCCAAATGGTGGGGACTCTTCTAGAACGAGAAGAGACTCCCACACCAGCCAGGGAGAACCTGAAGACGGAGCTTCGGACATTGAACGCCTCCACCTCGACCTTTCGCAATCCGAAACAGGCTCCCCTGACCCAGTACCCAAAATGGACAAAAGTGATAATGGACCAGAGACAGAAAAAGAAGATACTTCAGCAGCCCCTCAACAGGAAACGGCTATTCCTCCCTCTGTCAGGCCCAAGACAGCAACACAGCCTACTGCCAAGCCCGACATAGGCAGTCAAGAGAGTGCACGGCACGCAAAAACAAGGACCCAAGGTAATAGGAGGACCACGGAGAACACGTTGAATGTCGCAGGTAAACTACAACCAACAGTTCCTTTCCTAGCAGATCTTCCAAGATTCAAAGCCTCTAGGGATACTAACTCAAACCACTCCCCTAGTAAATTGATAGATCTAGCAGTAAAATCAGGTAAAGAAGCAGGTCGTGCCATAGCTTACACTTACAAAATAACTAACGATACAGCACTCTGCTGGCTCTTCAGGCTCGACCGAGCCTGTCCCTGTGGTACAGCACTCTGCTGGCTTTTTAGGCTCAACCGAGCCTGTTCCTGCGTTACAGCACTCTGCTACCACCTCACCCATACCCAACCACTCAGCAAACAGATTACCCAATAGTAGGCTATCTAAGGAACCCAGCCCAACCTCTCCTTCCCACCCCGATCTCTTACCCTGCTGCTCTTGCATTAAGAAATTGCAAGAAATCACTATAAACCTCCATTCAGCCAATCATGGGGCCCCTGGGCTCTCCCCAGACTACACGCGCATCATAGCAAACCTGATTAAGGACCTGACCCAATACCATGGATCCTTACAGCAATGATAGCTCGGACTCTGAAGTTTACCTACACACATATGAAACCGGCAAGGGACTTAAAATTATGCAGTGGAACATCGCAGGAGTTAGCAGCAAGTATGCACTCCTCCAATCACAGACTGCCACCCTCAAGCCAGACGTCGTCCTCTTACAGGAGACATTGCTCAGGGAGAACTCACTCTTCTCCTACAAAGGATACACTATACACAAAACTCCTCGCACGGACACAACACGGGGACTACTCACACTAGTAAAAGACACAATACAGTCCACAAAGCTACCGACAATACAGTGCGGAGAAGCTGAATTGCTCAGTGTAGAAATCAGACTGGCCCACACAACACTCATCCTACACAACATATACAAAAGCCCAAGAAAGTCTCTGGAAGCTGAAAACCTTTTTGCTTCCATCTCCGCTTCCAACGCCATCCTAGCAGGTGATCTAAATGCTCACCACCCCTTTTTACACTCTCCAAGTACAAACCCCACTGGGAGGCACCTATACTCCCTCCTTCAGGATTTCCCCAACGTTGCCCTTCTGAACAGGCTACCTGCCCGCACCCACATTGCTGGTGGCACCCTAGATTTAATGTTCATCCCAAGAGCCCTCCACGACACCGCCTCCTGGATGTTACACCCGTCCCTCGCCAGTGACCACTTCGCCATCCTCGCCACGGTACCAACCCCCAAACTCCCACCAATCCCGCCACCCCCGGCAAGATGGAATCCTGACTTTGCCCAATGGGACATCTTCGAGAGGCACATGACAACATGGGCTCTCAAGCTCGCAGAAAACCCATCTGAGGACCCCACCTTCCTCCTTACGGAGTTTACAAAACAAATCACCCTGGCTGCGGATGCCTCCATGCCCAGGACAGGCAGGAACCCGCAACACAATCATAAGGACGCGTGGTACTACTGCCCGCGCATAAAAGAAATGAACAAACGGATAAACAGGACAAGGAAGCTCTTCAGACGGCACAGGACTGATGGGCTACTCCTTCTACTGAGGGAGCTCATAGCCGAAGCAGTTCAAGTTGCCAACGAAGTAAAAAGGGAAAAATGGCTCCAATGGTGCAGCAAAATTTCACAACAAACATCTCTCAAAGCCATCTGGGCCTGGTTTAACAAGGTCTCAGGATCCAAAAGACACCAGACCAAGCCCACTCATCCTCAACCCCATCAAGAGGCAATGAACATAGCTCAAACCTTTGCAAATCGATCGAAATCAACTAACCTATGCCCAGCTACCCAGGCCAGGCAGGAACAACTTCGGCCTAGAAGAAATGACCTAGTTAGAGCAGCCTGCAATGAACCGTCATGCACTGATGCGCTCTACACTTTGGCCGAACTTGAGGCTGCCCTAGCTAAATGTAGAGACACGGCCCCTGGTGCCGATGGCATCACTTATTCGATGCTAAAGCATCTTGGCGAACCTGCCAAAAATAGCTACCTACACATAATTAACCTAACGCATGCTCAGAATATCAGGCCCGAACCATGGAACAAACAGGACACCAACCCAATACCAAAGCCTAAGGAAATGAATGCCTATCGTCCCATTGCCCTACTCAGCTGCACTGGTAAGGTAGCTGAACGGATGGTCCTCCGGCGGCTTCAGTGGGCGGTGGGCCCTTTGCACGACAGGCTCTATGCCTACACGAGAGGCATTGGAACACAAGAATGTCTAGCTGATGTCATGGCCACAGTCAACGGAAAAAGCGCACTAGTTGTTTTCCTTGATCTTGAGAAGGCCTATGAGCTAGCCAGCTCTGACGCCATTCTGACATCACTAGTCCTCAAAGGCGTCAGAGGCCACCTCCTTGCGTGGACGCAGAAATATACCCAAAACAGAGTAGCTAGAGTTACTTTCCAGGGAGCCACGTCACCATACATACCACTCGAAAATGGCACTCCACAAGGAGGGATATTAAGCCCCTTCTTATTCAATGTACTCATTGAAAATATATTGAAAGAAGACTACCCGGAGGGCATTCAAATCTTCATCTACGCAGACGATATCTGCGTTGTCTGCCCACACATAGTCAACAACAAACACCGTAAAATGCAAATCGCCCTAGACACCATTGCAGCAAGCTGCCAGGTCTTAGGACTGAAAATAAACCCGAACAAGACCAAAGCCATGGCTATCAAGCACTCTCAACCACCCCCTCCACTAAACCTACTAGGAACGCCTATTGAATGGGTCAACAACTTTACCTACTTAGGTGTTAACCTCAACTTCAGGCTATCACCCACCCCCGAAATAACGCTCCTCAAGCACAAGGCCAACAGCCGACTGAACGCACTCCGACGCATAACGTCACTAAATCAGGGTGCAACACATCACATTCTAAGACTCTTCTACATTCAGGCTGTACGCTCTTTGGTAGAATATGCAGCCCCTGTTCTCACTACCCTCAGCCCTACACAGGAAAAGTCCATTGAAGTAATTCAAAATAATGCCATGAGGACCATCCTCAGTGCCCCGATTTGGACCAGGCTCTCACTGCTTCGAGCCGAAACCCATCTCCTGCCACTCACAGATAGGATAAACTCACGGAACAGCTCTATAATCTTCAAAACTTTCAAGACCAACCGGAACTGCCCACTCCATAACAAACTTCAAGGCCTAATCTCTCTTTCAGAAGATTTGGCCCCTCCTCACACCTATGCTGGCCATCTTATCACAGCCCTAAGATCCAACGGCTCTCAGACAATGCTATCTACACTCAAAAAAGACACCTTCCACCCGGACTTTTCGGGAAAACCCCCCTGGATTCCCAGCCCAATCAAGTACCACTACACCACCCTCCCGTTCTCCAAGGCGCTATGCCCACCAGCACAGGCCTTTAGAGCAGCCCTTGATTCGATCACCCTCACGCTCGCTGACAATGTGTATTATACTGACGGCTCTGTAGACAGGGAGATTCCTGCGGCAGCTGCAGCAGTCTACTCCCCACATTTCTCGGACTGCTGGAGGATCTCCAACAATGCCTCCACATTCCAAACTGAATTAGTTGCCATACTCAAAGCCCTCACACATTCACTCACCAGTCAAGGTAACACCACGATACATACTGACTCCAGAGGAGCTTTGGCAGCAATCAGGAGCCAAGATATCCGAGAAAACACACTCATCATCTCCTCTATCAGACAGATAGCCCACACACATGCTCTCCAGAACCGACAGATCACACTAAATTGGATCCCCAGTCATATAGGTATACTCGGTAATGAAGAAGCCGATCGATTAGCAAAGCAGGCCCTCCAAGTCACCACTATCAGCATAACCCTTAACCCATCGCATGAACAGTTCAAATCAGCAACGAATGCTTACTGTCAAACACAACTACATAGCTCCATCAGACAAGCCCTATTTGCCTCGTCAAAATCAGCAAAATGGTATATCAACACTACCAGCCTGGCACCACATGATCTACCAAAGAACACGCCCCGCAAACTAGCAGTAATCTACCACAGACTAAGGTTAGGGTACCCCTGCTCATGGGAAATCATCAACCCTGAGGGTAGGCAATGCAAGTACTGCGAAGCTGTTCCGGCACTCCCACTAGATCATTACCTCTGCCACTGTCCAGAAACCACAAATCTGAGACAAAACCTCGGCCAAGGAGTGCCACATACTGCAGAACATGTGACTGCCCACATTCTCAAAAACATAGAGACGCTTGCAGGTTTTCTGCGATCTTACCCCCCACCTAGGTAAGAAGAGTCTCTCCCAGCCTATGCAGATATCAATTCTCAACCACCCTTAGCCTTCTCTCCTTGGTTAAGGCTTTCCTCCGCCCTTTTTTGCCCTCTAACGCAAATCACTCCGCTCCTCTCCCAGCCCCTCTAACTCACTGGGACCAAGTTCTATAACCTTTCATCCTTAAAATTCATCTCAACTCTTTAGCCCTCAACAGGACCTAAACACTGGGTCTCTCGACCCTGCCTGCTTAAAGCAGGTATTCATATAAGAAAAATCCTTTCGACTCTGTCCCTGGCATGCCAGAGCCATACCCAGTGACACCAGGCAAGCAGTAATAAGCACTTATGCCTAAAACTGCTTCTTTCCCCTCCCACCGAGAACCCTTCCCTCCTCCCCCAGTCTCTCTAACTCACTGGGACTAAACTCTTTAATCTTTCACCTTTGAGCTTAATCTCATCACTTTGGCCCTAAACAGGCCTTAACACTTGGTTTCTTGACCTTGCCTGCCTAAAGCAGGCATTTCTATAAGTAAAATCCCTTGACGCCGCCCATGGCCAGCCAGGGGCTTAATCAGTGCTGGCCCTTGGGCTGAGCAAGCTCGCAACATGTTGCGAAATCTAATTGACCTTTGCAAGCAGCAATAAGTACTTACACTTAAAACTGCTTCTTTCTTCTCCCACTGAAAACCCTCCTTTCCTCTCCCAGACTCTCCTACACACTGGGACTCTTTACTATACAGCCTTTCCCTTACCACTATAAAACCTCTTTTCGCCCCTAACTAGGGAAAAGAAAAAATATACTTCCAGGCCCCGCTGATCGTCAACCACCACACCTACCCGCCGGGGAAACCACCTAGGGGCTAGACGCACCGTCAAAAAGCCCCTGTCCGGAGAGAAGCTCCGGGCAATCTAAAGAAGAAGAAGAATCCCCTCAGGGTAGAAATAGGCGCCCACAGGAGTGATGCTATGCACTTGAGAACATCACTTCCTAGACACCAAGTGTACGCTGATCGCACCTAACTGCATACGCAAGCGGTCGAGGAAGTAATATTCTTTAGAGGGGAGAATATCAATATGCAATCTAAGTAACATACGAAGAAGCTAAGTTTCCCCAAGATGTCACCTATGAGCTGTGGAAATGTTGCCCCTGCATTACGGAGGCCAAAGTAAGAGTAACAGAAACTATATGTGCTGAAGCTGGTGGTGATGGCAGTCTTGGGGATGTCTTCTGGGTTCATCGGCCCTCCTTCAGGGGAGCTTCCGAACAACTAAGATTGTTTAAGTTAACACAGGTGTTTACATGGCCCCAAGGGGCCACAAAAGGGTGATAATTGTATGCGCACATTCAACGGCTTTTGTTACTACGGTTGACATTGGCTTAAAAAGTGTAAATATAATAACGGTAATGAAAACGAGTTGAAATTACATTCAACGGCTTTTGTCGTTTTGGTTGATTGGATTACGCTGCCTAGAAGAAAACGTATTGAGGGCATTCTTGTTTATGTACGTTGCTCGTTGCACGTGCCTTATAGTATCTACCATTTAGTAGTCCTCAATTTTTTTATCATTCCATTGCTTAATCGGTATCTAGGGGAAAGGATAAATAAATGTAAACTACTTGTTTCCCAAATATTTCTCTTTTTCCACAATTTTATCTATATTTAATAACTTCGAAAATCAATTACCTTTTCTTTCACTTCATCATTCAATTAGTCAACAGAGAGAGAGAGAGAGAGAGAGAGAGAGAGAGAGAGAGAGAGAGAGAGAGAGAGAGAGAGAGAGAGAGAGAGAGAGAGGGAGGAAAATCTTCAAAAATATAATTAGGAATAAATAGCCCCATAACAAAATGAATTATTCTTAAGACCAATCATATAATAAACATCAGAAAACCTACAAATAGATTCTACTGTAACAAAATGACAAAGAATGTACTGTAACCCTTCCGTAATAGTTACAACCAATGACATGTCAATTGTTAAAAACTATTACTTATGACTGATTTTGAAAAAATAAAAGTAGCTTTAACAGCTGAGTCACCAACAACCATTACTTGATCTTTCCTGAACCTGGCTTGGGTACTGGCCATGTATGTTGATGTTCGATGGCTAAGGCACCTTACAGCAATGTAAGCTCAAACGTAATATTTAAACTATTACGTAAATTACTTTTAAAAGATTCCATAGGATTTATATAAATCATCTTTCAAACTACAAATATTAATTGTACAATAAAGACTTCTAAAATGGTCGCAATAGACAAAGTGACCTTTAAATTGTTTGTAAAAATTACATAACTACCTTTCCAACCTTTCATTACAATGTCATAAACTGACTTTCGAACTGTTCATAACCATCGCCATAAGGCTGTTCATACCATTGCCTTAAGATTGTTCATGTTATAGACACAAGACTAACGAGTTTTTACTGTTCATTATAATTACTTAGGAGTTATTTCAAATACTTGGAACAATTCCATGCTGACTAACACTTCCATACCGTTCATATAAATTGCATTTAAACTCCTTGATAATAAGACAAGATGGCTTGAAAACTGTTCGTAATAATTATATACTAAATCTTGAACTGCTTGTAATAATTAAAACTGTCATTCTGACTGTCAGTAGCTTATTACATTATTTGAATTCTAAACTGTTGGTAACAAAGGCATCATAATCCAACATTTAAACTGTTCATATTATCGATATTAAGAGATTGTTAGAGAGGTCGTAACAATAAAAGTTTACTTTTAAAACGTTCATAAATTTTATATTACACACACAAACACGATATGTATATCTATATATATATATATATATATATATATATATATATATATATATATATATATATATATGTGTGTGTGTGTGTGTGTGTGTGTGTGTGTGTGTGTGTGTGTGTGTGTGTGTGTGTGTGTGTGTGTGTGTGTGTGTGTGTGTGTGTGGGGCGGGTGGCCTATATTAAAGGCCTTTTCAACCCTTATAACAATAACAGAAACTAAGTTTTTAGAAAATGATTAAAGACTTAAAACTGATAATAGCAATTATACAAACGCTAACTACTAAACTGTAACCAACTGCCACTTGCATCATTCAGAAATTGGCTTTTAAATGTCACGTCTGTCCAACTGGCTCATTCAGAGACAAAAGCGTTCATTGCATGCAAACGATCATCAAAGCAAGTTATGCTTCTTGGCCATAAAAAAGCATTTGCCAAACACAAGAATGACATTTGCTTTAATCTCTTCTTTGCATAAATGTTGAAAACTAACGATTGGATATATTTTCAATTAACTCATTCCGAAAACAACACAAATGTTTGAAGTAAGACTGAAAGGTTAATAACGATCAAGGTGCAAATTACAATTGCCTTCTAGTCAGTCCGACATCACACAGAGAGAGAGAGAGAGAGAGAGAGAGAGAGAGAGAGAGAGAGAGAGAGAGAGAGAGAGAGAGAGAGAGAGAGAGAGAGAGAGAGTCTCTCTCTCTCTCTCTCTCTCTCTCTCTCTCTGACACATTGCTACTAAACGAACAATTGTGCTTTATTGTCTCCGACAAATAAAATAATATTAACGAACTTCCAGTCATACAGAAATAGACAATAATGAGTATTATGAGTACATATTTATCATCGCCAACTTCGTTGCAAAGGTTAAGTTTTGATAGGCATGTATTTATTTGTTTGTATGTATGTCTGTGTATTTTTTATTCGTATAACTCACTATTTGACAGAATATCATGAAATTTGGCGAGATGATTGGCCATCATCCAAGGACAATTTGATTTGATTTTCGGAGTGATTGGATCGAAAGTCAAAGCCAAGGTCACGATAAGGTCAAAGTCTTTTTGCCATATCGAGGCCAATTTTTATCTAGTTTGCATGAAACTAGTGCCAATGTGTGTATAATTCGATCGTCGATCTTGTGATATACAGCATGATATAGGCGAAGGTAAGCACTCTCCCGATTGCCCTTTATATTATAGATTATTAAAGAGAGAGAGAGAGAGAGAGAGAGAGAGAGAGAGAGAGAGAGAGAGAGAGAGAGAGAGAGAGAGAGAGAGAGAGAGAGAAGAACTTAAGACATGGTTGAGGGAGAATCAGGTGACATGCTCACGTCATGAAGGCCAGTGGGTTCAAATCTTTCAGGTTACTTTACTTTTACATTTTCTCAACATTCATTCCCTTCCGAACTCTTACGACATTCACTAATCTGAACCTGGTTGTTTACAATGCAATTGAAAGGTTTTAAAAATTTCTTAAGACGAATTTTTCATATTTTGTGACGTAAAGAAAATATTATAAACAACAAAGTTCTACTTCTTATTATATCTGTCAAAGCTTCTTTCTTTTAATTAAGTAATGATTATTGTTAGGTTTTATTCTCAGATGCAGACATATGTTCAATTAATGTTCTTAATGTACAAATGTATATGGTAGATTTATATCTTATGTAGGTACATACAAGCATGGGAGTATCTTAATTATTTATTCACTTCCCAAAATTATAAGCAAGCTAAAGATTCCCCACAGTATCATATCTATTAAATAAAATTAGAAATGCGTAATTTTGGTGTCTTGTATCTATGCCAGCCAATCACAAACACACCCACCATGAAGTTGAGCATCTGTCTGTCACTATGCAGACTTGTCTACATATGCTTTTTTTTACTTTGTTCCAACTTAAAACTCGTACAAACATTTCTCTTCTTTATTATTTCAATACAAAACAACATAGCTGGGAAGGAAATTGCCTGAAATAATGCGCTAAAAGTCTAACGCCAAAAAGAAAAAAATCCACTCAATTCTCTCTCTTTGTGGTGCTACCCGGGATACAGTTTCACTCGTACGATGTTATAAAGGATCATAGCAACCAATTTCCTGTCGACGCAAAAATGCTGATGCAGGTAAGAAGGAAGTCCACGATTAAGCCCTAGATTTGCTTCTTACATCGTGAAAAGAGGAAATATATTTACTGTACAGAGTTTATATATACGTACGTAATTAAGTTTTTCGTGAAAGCTAGAATTGTTTTACCTACCACCATACTGAAATATATCAGTATGTCTTTAATGATATTCATTCGAAAAAAAATCACTTTATTAGCACATTAATTTTGAGGGTCTTATAATCAAATTCATTTTTTTAACCCAAAAAAGATTCATAAAAACTTTCGTCAATTGGATCCATACACTTATACTTTTACTTAGCTATCATTTTTTTTTTTTTTTTTTTTTTGCACCTCTATGGAAAACCAAGAATTTATTCCCCTTTTGAATTCATCCAAATATTTAAATATGAATCTTGGAATAAATCCTTTATATTTACAAATTCAGCTTGGGATTACATATACACCAATTTTAACAAGGTTTTTTTTTTCAAATACCCCATCTTTCAAGAGAAATATTTCGATGAATGTGATATTTTTCGGTATTTAAAAAATAGTCTCCATGACAACAGCTATCATTTTAATAGTCGATTATCATAGAGTTTTCCTTTTTGTTAGTTGCTTAATTCCAAATCAATAAACACATTAAGATTTTGGCTACTCGCCTCCCGTCAAGTGTTTCAGCTAACGATGGATTTGCAAGAAAACGTTCTTGTATGTATTTGTTTGCGCTACGTTAGATAGATAAAAAAAACTAACGTTTGACAGACGTGTCCGTCGTCATTATAACAAAAGACAAGCTAAACGTTCCACCCATCTATAATCTAATAAATGCCCTCGCCATTTGAAAGCTACTCGAGTCCAATGAAATGCTTGGTTGTTAATTTACTAGTTATTCTTGATTTCCAATTCAATTACTGGAACATTCTGACTTTGTCCTATTTCTTGCATTTTCTCCAGAACCATTGTCTAATATCAAAATAAACTACCCGCTTTATATCCAAACAAAATTTTCTAACAAATATGAAAAATTTTAAAGTAATTTTATTTTTCCTAATGATACAAACCTGTAGCTATTTATTAGGGATTATCTTTCGGCGAAGCTGGAAGACTACCCAAACCGCTGGTTGGCAGGGGTAGTGAGAGGTAAGGGGGGTTGTCCGCTACCCCTCTCACTAACACACCAGTGAATCCAAGTCACTTTTTGATTGGATGAAGGACTTGTGGGGTACAGGTGATGGCGGGACAATATATATAAATAGCTACAGGTTTGTATAGTTAGAAAGAATACAAATTACTTGCAAATTTGCCATTTTTTCCGACACTCTACAAACCTGTAGCTATCTATTAGGGATGACTCGCCCATTAGGAGTGTGGAAGTCCAACAACTGGCTTGGCCATTGACCCGGGGGTTTCACATATAGGCTTGGCCTGTAACTAAGAAAACCCTGACACCTCGCTAAAACCTTCCTGCAATGCATTGATAGCGGCCTGAGCGTATAAGAAAAAAAACCTAGCAACGTGACAGTCTAGGTATGAATATTTAGAGTTCAATAAGAATGTTGATATCAAACATGGACGTTTCCCAATCTCCAACTCGTGGGGGTATTGGAGACATACAATATTAAATCTATACTAGGTTATACAAGGGAAATGGTTATTACCAGCAGGTAGACGCTACCAGCATGCAGAGGACCCATAGTACTGTTCCCCAAGAGAGGGGATGATGAAAGAAAGAAAAGCCAGTCATTCTTACACATTCATCCCAGAATAATCCTAGGTAACCTATGCCCTCAACCATCTGCTACTTGTCCAACAGGAAGCCTGAGGCATTCTAAAAGTTGGGAAAATATTTTACGGGACTCCCGTTAAAAATTTTCCAAAGTTGTGCACTCACAATAAGCCGTTAATGACGTCACTAGCACTACACCTACAAGACTGAATTCATGTTAATAATTCTCTCATAAACCAATGAACGTCCAGTTATTGACCTTTGAAAACAGAAACAGTACAACAATAGTTAAACTACCAACAAAAATAAAAAATGGCAGATCAAACAATTAGAGGAAAACATCACCGATGAAGTTACAGGAGTAGCGACCTTAACTTCTTCAAAAAATCATCCGGCTTTATCTAGCCCTTGTAATCCATCCTGGGACTTCTTACACGCTAATTATACAAAAAATGAACTACAGAAATACTGCAGTCAATTACAATTCGGTGGAATTTGGACAACAAAAGAAAAGTTAATGAACTAATGCTACATTATTCAAGTTTACTCGGATCACTATCAGCAGCAGTATCTGTGGCACCTCATGCATTGTCAAATTCTAACAGAAAAGAAAGAGAAAATGAAGACCAAAGTCTAGCAGAGTTGCACAAGAAATTTGAAAGGTTTGTAGGAGAAACACATGATAATTTTTAAGTGATCAACAACACCCTGAAGGAGAAGGAAACAGAAATTCAAGAGCTACTCAAGACTACGGTTTTCTAGGCAGAAGAGAAGATCAAAATGTTACAAGAAAAAATTAGTCAAAAACAACGAAGGACTTGGACTTAATCTAACTACAGATAAAAGTAAAACATTGTCAATATACAATTCTTGTTTGAAAAAGGTAACAACAAGTGATCTAAAAGAAACTGTTATAATCAGGACCCTCCCTGGGGCTAATATGTCTTTAATAAAGTCAAGGATAATTGAAAAACTGGATCACTTTCTCGGTGAATGTATTAGCTTTTGTGGTACTCAGGATATTCTGGAAGAAGTGGATACGTCATATATAATCTTAGACGAACTTGCAGACATTGTTACTGAGCTGAAGAGCAAGTTTGTGAGCTTGTTCTGATCTTGAAATCAGTTGATTTGGCCAATACAATTTCTCATTATAATGGTAAATTCCTAGAATGGTATGATAGTACATTAGGACAGAGAACTATTTCAAGCTCGGAACGGGAGATGTCGATGCTAACTGCTATAAGCAGAATAGGAACAGTTATGTTATTAAATCCTATTTCGTCCTCATGCCAAGAAAGTCTTGTTAGAGATGAATTTCGTCCTCATGCCAAAACAGTCTTGTTAGAGATGAATGGAAAGAAAGTAAATTGAATTATTCTAAATCAAACATAACTGGAAGGTCGGTGACTTTGAGTGAAAGAAGAGATAAGAACTACTATGGAAACCCTTATGTAAAAAAAAGACGAAATACTGCTTATCAGAACGAATATCATAACTTAGTTTCTTAATTCATATTATGCAAATAATAGGAATGGTCGTGGCAAATTTCGCGGCATCATGAACAGGTCAAGAAATTATAGCTTTAATCATTATTCTAGTAGGAAAAATACCTTCGACAATAGAACAGTACATAGAAGGGGATGCTACAACTGTGGCGAGTTTAACCACAAACAGTCAAATTTCAGATAAGACTAAGTTGAAATGTAACTATTGTCATGAATATGGTCATAAGGGTAGACTTTGTAGTGTTATAAATAGAAATTAGGAAGAAGGCCATGAAGATAGTGAGTTTAGTCTTATCTAAAACTATGATTTTATAAACATTTTATATATCAATGCACAGTCTCTTTTGTGCCATAAATATGAAGTCGAACTTTAATTGGATAAAGAAAACTATGATATTTTTTGTGGAAGCGAGACGTGGCTATATCATTAATATTCCTTAGTATAATCTTTATCGTGAAGAAGGCATAGAAGTCAAATGGTTATCAATCCACCATCGTAAATTACCATAAATTATGTTATGATGAGTATATAGGCACCCCAATGCTCCTGTTGCATCTTTTAATTATATTTTAGTTTCATTTAAAAATTTCATTTTACGGAACAAGCCAATTTTCATACTTGGTGATTCTAACGATGACTTACTCAAAAAAGACAATAAGACGAACAAACTTGTAACTAATCTTAAGCTACATCAGTTCATTACAAATCCTACCAGGATAACTTGCAGCTCAGCTTCTTTGATTGATTTATCTATTACCAAATAATAAATAAATGGTAGTTCAATCAGACATTGTCCCAAGCCCAATCGGAGACCACGAGGCCATTATGGTTTCTCTAAATTTACATGAGCCCAAAAGATTACCGATTTTTTTAACTTTCCAATGCCTCAAGAATTACTCGAGAAAATTTGTGATTTACTTATAAACGAAGCACAGATTCTGAATATCCTCAATACTGACCAGACGAATAATAAGTACCAAATCTAAGTAACATTCAAAGCAAATGTATTGACAATTGTGCTCGTGTAGTAACAAAAATTCAAATGATGTTAAGATAGATAGAAATAATTCAGTTTTAAGAAATAATTATAAAGATGAGAAGAAGGGTGCCGGTATAGTTGATGGCCTACCTTCTGAACATGACCTATGATATTATGTGACCAGTATAGTATGTGGCCTACCTATAAATGGAATGCTGGCTGATTCGGACCATGGCCGCTTCGGACCGTGGCTGATTCGGATCAGATTCGGACCTTAGTCGAGGCCGATTTGGACCATGTATTTAGACTGATTCAGATAATTAGTAAGGTTCATTAGGACTACATAGTAGTTCTTGAAGCTGTCATTGAAATTTTACCAGCAGTTCCTAGTGTTATCATCATCTGTAGTTGATTTCGAGATAGGTTTGTGGAAAGCTATTAGATCGGTTTTTAATGACCCAGTAATAAAGGGCTGTGCTTACCTTTTTACACGAGCTTTGTGGAGAAAAGTTCAGGAATTGGGATTGCAAACGTTGTACTGTACAAGAGACGTGTACAAAATTGTAAAAAAGGTTCTTGCTTTGCCATTTTTACCCCATGACGATATTGAGAAAGCATTTAGCGAAATTTCTGGAAAGGTAAGTGTAATTGGACCAATAAGAAAATTTATGGATTATGGAAGGGAAACATGGTTGCATCATAGAATATGGAAAATGAAGAACTGGTCAGTATTTGGACACAGTATAAGAACAAATAATGATGTTGAAGGATGGCATCATAAACTACACAAAAGTGCCAAAAAAAAAAAACCTCCCAGTTTACTTGATAAACTTGCTTTATTTAGAGGCTAAAGAAATACCTACTCAGGTTAAGCTTGTCAAAGAGGGCAGACTAAAGAGGCGTTAAAGAAAACAGGTAAAGGAAATTCAAGGGCGGATCATGGGAGTGTGGAAGGACTACAATGATAGGAAGATTACAACTTGACAGCTTCCAAATTGTTTGCCTATATATATATGTGTGTGTAAATAAAGGAGTAAGGCATGAGTTACTTTGGGGTGTGTTGGGTTATTTTTCCTTATCTACGGTGTCCAAAGTTGCTTAACAGGTAACTTTTGTTTTAATTTTACATTAAATGTATGTTCAGCAAAAGGTGTTTATACAAGGTCCGAATTAATGGTCCGAATCAACCAACCATGAAGGGCCGAATCAGCCTTCATACAGGTCTGAAAGAGCCAGAAAAAGGTCCGAATTAGCTGGTCCAAATCAGCCAAGGTCCGAATAAGCCGTACCTCTTTAAATGCGACTATCGTTTTCTCCTTATTCAAAAGCCAACTATTTGATATGACCTGAAAGGAAGTATCATAACTATGTGGTAACGAGCAGTTATAGAAATGATGGTAATATGATATACAGCAGTTACAGAAATACTGTTAACAATGAAGGATGCTGTTTTAGTATGTTTGGTAAGTGGTTGTTTCTATTTCTTATCTTTCTTTTTTGGTGTTAACTATAACTTTGTTCATTTATCCTAAACCCTTCGAAGATATTGCTGAAAGAATTCTATCAGACAGTTGCTACCATTGATGAAAGTGCTAAGTTATTTCTACGAGAGAATGTTGTTCTACAGAATCAGGAGTTATGTGAGAATTGAGAGGGTCCTATGAGACTAGCAAATAAAAAATCTCGTGGGCAAGATAAAATGGTATGGAGATGCAAACGGAAAGGCTGCTGGGTAACCAAATAATCTACTCGCACGGGGAACAAGTTTTTCTCTTATAGAGATCTGAATGATAAATTGAATAACAGACTGTCTTTGTGCAAAATTCTGGAGTTAGTGTACCTGTGGACCCTCGGTATGGGAGTGGACGCAATGCAAACTTTAACAGGAAGAACTAAAATTAAAACTGTAGACTGGTTTAATTATTGCCATTAAGTGATGTCAGCAATAGTTTCAGTTGAAAAAAAGGGGTCAAATGAAGGGCACTGAATCTTCACCAGTACAAATAGATGAGACACGCTTTGCTGGCAGCAGAAAGTACAACAGGGGTAGCATGTTAGACGGAGATCATGCACCCGAAGAGGAATATAAAGGAGAAATTGTTCAGAGTAATCTGAATCATGGACGGAGAATTGCCGGGACAAGGGTGTTCGGGTTAATTTAAGGACGAAGCAAACCTTACCGCTGAAATCCAAGCCCCAGAGGAAAAAGTCATAGATTACTAGCGACCCACCTCCACGTGGTCCTGCCGGTAACCCATCTTGATGGGTCCAACGGGTCGTTTGGAGGACCCAACCCGCCCAGCCTCTCCTTCGGGGGAGACTGTGGGTCGCTCCACCCCTAATAATGTAGGGGAAAGCCGGCGATTGGGTCAACCCTCCGCCAGCAGGGGTACTCAAATTCAGAGTGCTCCTGTCGCCGGCTCGTATTCTAGCCATATGAGTGGGCCGAATATCATAGCCCAAGGCATGGACGGGGATGATTGGCGTAGTCCGATCTGCCCTATATGCGAAAAAGAGTTCAAAACGTATGCAGGCCGACGTCTGCATGAGAGACGTGCGCATGCGCTTCAATACGACGATGGGAACATTAAGCGTATTGAAGATCGGCGCAACAAGCCCTGGTCCCATGAAGAACTAGAAATGATGGCACAGTTTGAAGTTTCCAACTGTATCCATCCTTTTATAAATAAGAAGATTAAAGAGTGCGTATTGAACAACAGATCATTAGACAGCATTAACGGAAAACGCAAGTCTAGGCAGTACAGAGACATTCTCAAAAGACTTGCAGATATGAAGGAGAAGAAGGAGTGTAAGGAGGATAACCAGGATGTGACTTTGAAGCCCACCGAGTCCAGACGGGAATGCCTTGTGGGAGGCAGACTCGAATGGACTTCGGATGAAGAGAACTCTATGGTTCAATTCGAATGGGCAAACCGGAATAAACCCCACAGTAACAAATTGATACAGCAAAAAGTCCTTCCTTGGCGTACGCACAAAGAGAAGGACTTCAAAATATAAAGAAAGAGCAGCAGCATATGCGTCAACAAAATCTTTTAACTGCAATGCCGTGCCTCTATCCATGCTCTGCATGGTTAACCTTAGCAGAGTTGGATCTGATGGCCTAATTAAAGCTGCAAAGAATGATATAAGGGGAACCACCACGGCCAATGATGAGTTGGCATCCACGTTTGATGGTGGGATGAGGAGAGAATTGAGATGTAGTACTGGAGACAGAAATATGACATACCCAATAAGGACAAAACCAAATATGACAAATAACGTGGATTCAACCCTCATTCCCCTAGAGGTCAATAATGATACCATCAGGTCCCAGGATGGGATGAACGAGTACTTTGAATCCATGGCCGGAGCCACGAATATCTTGGCTCCTGACCATGGAGGGTCTCCCCCGTCTAGCCCCGACGGGAGTAGTTCATCAGATTCCTCTGTAAGTAGCGAAGACCATGGAGATACAAATTATGAGTTGGAGTCGGAAATAAACCGACGGAAAGAGGAAATTTTTGGTAGGAGGCCAAACATAGCAAGGAATAATGGAAGGGGAGGTAATAATCAGGTAAGGAATGTTCCTCAGAAAAGGAGGAGGAGGATGGAATATGCGGTGACTCAACGCGCCTGGGACAAGAACAGAGGCCAAGTCACCCAGAACGCTATCCTGGGCAAAGACCCGCTCATTAGCCCTGCCCTTCCGCCAGGGACAGTGGAGTACTTGACGGCTCTTTATAGGAGGCATAGTCCAGCTAGCAACATTATCATAGACGAAGTACCCGAAGGTTGCACCATTCTTGAGCCCGTGACCATCCAAGACGTCGAATGGTGCAAAAAGAGATCTAGTCTCAAAACGTTGCCGGGCCCTGACGGCATAAGAGCTGCCGACTTTAGAGCGGCGGCTAATGACCGAGTTGCAGAACTCTATAATCTTATCCTGCAACATAAATTTTGTACTAAGGAATGGGCAAAGGGTAGAACTACCCTTTTGCCAAAGAAGGACATCCCCCAAGAGGCCGGGGACTTCCGACCCATTACCGTGACATCCGTGGTGACCCGCGGGCTGCACAAAATACTAACAAAGTGTTTGGCGGAGCGCCTCCCTTCCTCAATCAGACAGAAAGGGTTCAAGGCTGAGGAAGGTGTCAGCAGCAATCTATTGGTATTAAAAACAATGATGAAAGAGGCCAAAACTGAGTCGAGGACCTTATATCTAGCCTTCATTGACTTTAAGAAGGCCTTCGACTCAGTAAGTCATCCGGCACTGCTGGATACAGCTAGGGCCGCTGGCCTCGACGAAGACTCAACCCAGTACCTCAAAACATTCTATTCGAGTATAAGCACAGAGGTTGCTGGAGTTGAGGTAGATATCACGAGAGGAGTCATGCAGGGGGATCCGCTGTCCCCCCTGCTTTTTAACATAGCACTAGATCATGCACTCAAGCGCCTCCCTCAGGGTGTAGGGGCAACGCTACGAGGTGTGGCGATACAATATATAGCGTTTGCTGACGATATTGTTGTCGTGGCGCAGAGCAGAGGTAGTTTGACACTCATGATTAAGAAACTGCTGGATGAGGCGGGCAGACTTGGCCTTGAGCCAGGCCTGCAGAAGTGTGCCACGGCCGGTATCGTCGGCGACCGCTCACGAAAGACCTGGTACGTAGATACCCGCCCCTTTACATATGGGAATACCCACATCCTGGTGATGAGTCCTGAGGGGGTATACAAATACCTTGTGGTCGAGATCGGGCTCGGAACCAATGTAAATGGGGCGAAACTGATTGGGAGGGCCAGAACGGAGCTGGGGAATCTACAGGTAGCACCCTTGAAACCCCAGCAGAAATTCTGGGCCCTTAAAAACGTGCTTATACCACGGCTACATCACGTGGCCGTGCATGGAGACCTTAAGAAGTTCCATTTAATGTGACTAGATCGGGAAATCCGAAAATTTGTCCGCAAGTGTCTGCACCTTCCGGGCGACACTCCACTGGCGGCGTTCTATGCAGGGTTGGCGGCAGGTGGCCTCGGTATTTTTAATTTCACTGAGGGTACACCTAAAGCCCTGATAGAATGCCATAGACGTTTAGCAAGGTCCCCAGACCCTCTGGTGGCGGGTATTGCTGCCGACCTGGCTCAACACCTTCAGGTTCCTGCCACCATTGACTGGGGCGCCAAGCTCTATAACACTGTTGACGGATGCGGCTTGAGGGAAGCTCCCTTTGGTCTAAAACCAAAATGGATGGACGGTGGGACCTGCATGATGAAGGGAGGCACCTTTTGCAATGCCATTAAGCTAATACTGGGGCTTCTAACCACTCCGGCCCGAAGCGCAAGAGGCAGGCAGGTAAGCAGCCGCTGCGATCTTGGCTGCAATGCCCCCGGAACCTTGCATCATATCATGCAGGTGTGTCCTGCCGTCCACCCATGGCGTATAAAGCGGCACGATAAGATCAAGTGCTTCGTGAAAGATAAGGCAATTGCGGCAGGGTTCAATGCCTTAGATGAACCCCACATCTCCACGACTAACGGGCTCAGAAAGCCAGATTTGGTTATCTGGAAAGAAGGTGTGTCTATGGTGATAGACGCCCAAGTAAATGCAGACGCAAATGTGCGTCCCCTGGACTACTTCGACGCTGTTAAAATCACCAAGTACAATACCGAATGCGTCAAGAGAGCCGTGCAAGATCTTACAGCGACAACACCCTCAGTGATGGCTATAACCGGGAACTGGCGGGGGGTGTTGTCAAGGGGAACCATCAGCCTGTGCCAGAGGCTTAAGATCAGCATGAGTGATATTGAACTAATTACTGTGAAGATCTTGGAAGGTGGGTTGGCAATCTATGCCAACTATATGGGTATGTCCGGTGGAGGTGACGTCACCTAGCCTCCCCGTCCATGAAGATTTGACCGTTCGACGTTCCTCCAGGTGCCGAAGAACCGGGCTCCTGTTGAGTGGATAGACGCTGGCCAGGGATTCAGCAGCGGTTTGTCATCTGAGTGTATATTTATAAGGGAATGCTGTACTCCCTGTTTAGTATGCAAGGCTAGTTTCAAGTTAGTTGTAAGACCTAGTATGTAAGTTATATCAAGATCTCTGTAACTTGTATTAGGAAAAGCGTCTAACCCCTGAGAAAAGAGTGAGGTACCATTAGGTTTAGGATAACATCTTAGTGAGAGCACTCAGGTTAGGGTTAGGCAAAAAAAAACCTCAACAAAGGGAATGTCACTTGCTGGACTGACACAGACTTCCCTGAAGGAATCCTCTGAGTAAAAGCAACTGCCGACCTCTGCTTAGGAAGTTGTGTTGAAGGCACGCATCTCTACCATTGATGGGTTGTGTCAACCACCGCCTGCCTGACGGATTTGACACCTGAAGGGGGGCTTACCCACAGTTGACAGGTCCGTGGTGTCCCTGGAGAGACCTTGTGGTGAAGATCACCTCCTTGGGGAATGCTGCTTCGGTATCTGGAACTAAGGGGAAGAAGACTGCTTACCTTGATCAATACGGACAGGCATTTGCATTTCCTTCTGGGTGATCTTCCTCAGTTGATCTGTTGAAATGGGAACGCCAGCGAACTTATTTGGTGGTTCCCTGAACCCTTAAGGGAAGGGAATAAGCCATCCACCTCTATCTGGTGGAGCTTGGCAAGATGTAGGCTGCTCCACTGCTGCTACTACCTCTCTGCTGAGATGTTGAGGTGCTAGACCTAGATCGCTTGAGAGTTACTTACAGGAGCGCATGAAGTTGGCTCGAAAGCATGTAAATCACACGCAAGAGATGGAGACTGTGGTGGAGAAGACAGGATAGGTCTCGGAGCTCTCTGATGGGCTGGGACTAATGATCACGTTGCTGGAGATCGACGAGCAGGCGAGTGACGAACGGGTGAGCAGCGAGCAGGTGATCGTTTACAGATTGGCAAGCGATGCATAGGAGAGCTACACATAAGAGAGCGATGTGCAGGAGTGACGCACAGGAGAGCAATGCGCAGGAGCGACGCATTGGCGATCGACGAGCTGGAGATAGGCAAGCAGGTAAAGGTTAGGTCAGCAAATGGCGAGCAGGAGAGTGTAGTTCTGGAGAGCATTGAGATGGCAAGTGGCGATATAAAAAGTTACGCACTAGCAATTACTGGGCAGGTGAGCGTTATCTGGTAGGAGATTGTTTAGGTAGAGGAGGAGAAGGCAAATGGTTAGTTGGAGAACTACGCGCTAGCGAACGGCAAGCTGGTGAAAAGCCTACTGACGAACAGTGATCACCAGGGGACGTGTGATCACAAACGGGAGAACAGTGGGCCAATGAAGAGCGTCTAGAAGGCAAATGACTATAAGAAGCAGGCGAACGACGATCTGCAGGGTGACAAATTACTAGCTGGCGAGCGACGATCACGAAATGTTGAGTGATGAGCACGAGCTAGTGAGTGACGTCCACAAGACGAGCGGCGATCACAAGCAAGAGGATAGCAAGATCTTGGTCTCAGGAACTAGAGTACTGCCTGACGGAGGCTAGGACAAAGATATGGGCGCATGTAGAGGAGTACAGCTCATGGAGAACTAAGTGATAAAAGGGTGGCGAGAGTTCTCGTCTTTAGCACATGGGCATTGTTGGGGAGGGGAAAGGGTAGTATTGGTCTCGACAGCATGCAGGACTAGCAGGAGCAGAAGGCTAGGAGGTGGGCCTTGCAGACAGCCAGTGTCAATAACAGCACCCGCAGGAGACAGGAGTTCCACTTAGGAGGACACCAGAGTAGGTCCCCTCTGGGCACCTTGCTACAGAAGACCCACGAGTATGCCCCTAGGAGAAGGCATGGCCACACCCAGAGACGTCCAACCCTGCAACAAACTGGAAAGTGAGAAGGACTTGCCTGAGGGCGGGGCAAAGCTGTTTCTCTAGGGGAAGCAGCAATGTTCCCAGATCCCCGAAGTTGCCCTGGAGTAAGTTGGTCTACACTCCTACTCGATCACTCCTCGGAAGAGGCTGAGCGATAAAGAGCTTCGGGAAGAGATCGGGCAACAGAGAAGATGTCCAAGGATTCTTTACCCTTGAGGAAGACCTCAGAGCCGAATAATCCCTCTTGGACTTCTTCCCCCGGCACCCTAATCTCTCCCACTGGGAGGCAGACCACTCCCTACACTCCTCACAGTGGCACCCCCTGCAGGTCAGACACGACGAATGGGGGTCGGTCTCGACCGAAGACATGAAGGTACCGCAAGAGTAGCCCTCAGGCACTGGACAAGTATGCAGAGGGCACAGAAGAAGGACACACACATATGAAAAGAAAAAGAATCTGAGTATAATGGCCAAGTCTTTTGAGAGCAGAGAGCGGACATGTCCATTCTCCTCATGCCAAAGGAAAAATGTGACTCTGTTTCACTGGTGTGTGAGTGAGATGGGTAGCAGCCAACCCCAACTACCCCTCAATAACCCCGCTGACTAGCCTTAATATCTAGTCTTCCAACTTTGCCGAACGATAATCCCTAATAAATAGCGTAAGGTTTGTAGCATGTCGGAACAATTCTGGGTTTACAGCTTTACATCTACAGCATAACCAATCATTTTAACTCCACGGATTATCTCATATCTTCTAGGAATCATGTATACTTTTCTTTGAATGTGCAATTTTCAGTAGGTGGAATTTAAACGCATTCTGCAATTGTTGGGTTAAAAGGCAAGTGTAAAATGTCAGAAAGTCGTGTACTTATATGAGCTCATTTCTATTTATATGCTATTCTCATACAGCATGAAGTAAATTTAACTAAAGTCCAACTTGATTACAAAACATAATAAACAGAGGAGCAAGACTGAAAAAGTGTCCCAACCCGAGAAATGATCACTCCTACACAGATAGATTTACCATGACTGGCCATTAAAGCAAGAATTGAGTCTTAAAATATTTACAATAAACTACCAATTATCAGAACCGGAGGTCCAAAATATCGAAGAGAACTGCTACATATTGTGCACCCAACAAATTGCATTGATACGAGAATAGTTAATAGATGGTTTCAAATTATTGGAACCTAGATATATGTCTACTGTAAGCTCTAAAGCATTTAAATATGCGGCCCCGGGAGCATAATATAATCTCCCACTATACATCCGAAAGACTGAAGATATTAAGGCTCTCAAGAGAAAACTGAAGACTTTCTTGTTCTCTAAGTGCTTCTATAGTGTGGATTTGACAATAAACGAGCAATATGCGGTGTGAAATGCTCAGTGCCTTTGAATGCATATTATAAAATGACTATGAAGGTCCTGTAGAGAGTAGGGTTCCCCTGCTGTATAGGGCCAGAAAAGCAGCAATTAAAGTAAAGTTCATGATTCAATTCAATTTTTTGAGTCAGAGAATTTTACTCAACTACGCAATATTATACTTGATGTATCTCGTTGAAATGGTACACATTATTTCACTGATATAAAAATTTAGGTCTTAAAGACCTGCGCTCGGGCCAAAGAGAAAATTAGGGCAAACTTCGTAATTCACTATATAAAAAAATGTTAAAAAAAAAATAGACAGCAAGATGGAAAAAAAGGAAGCAGAAGTGAATGCATCTATATAGGAGTCAAAAGTTTACTGATGGTATTAACGCCCTATGAAGCTTGAAAAGTGGGACTTTCTTTTCGGCGAATCGATCCTTTCTCCTGACATAACTCATCAAAATATGTCAAGATAAAATCGTGTAAACCGAAAAGCAATGATTAAACTACGCATGAGAAACGCAATGGTTAAACTGAACTCACTTGTAAATTGTAAGGAAACAAAGGAGACCATTGAAAGACCTTTCTGCATTTAAATTACCTCTATGTACAAACGCATTTGTTTGAGAGATGTTATCGTCAAATGAAATTTAAAGTGAAAAATAAACTGGAGAACAAATTAAGACACCATTACAATCAATGCACTACTTCATAATCGGCGTGTCCTTGAACGCAAGTCTTGAACATGTTTCTCTTATGCATATTGAAAGTGTATTGGTCGTCATGACAGCAAGTGAAGTGTGAACAAAGGAAACTTCTGATAACAAGTCTCAAACTCGCTTCTATATTATGAACAGGAAAAAGTTGTGTTTTGGATACAGTACTACAGGATACAGAATATATAATTTGGATACTGAAAATCTTTTCCTATAGCACTTTTTTGAGTAACATTAATGTTAAAAGCACATTGATATGAAATATAACTAATGAAAAAACAGTAAATTTCCGCCTAGTGTGATGACGGGTTTACCATAAAAAAGTAACTTATTAAATGTATATTATATACACTAAAGTAAAAAAAAAAACACCCAACAAAAATTATGATAGAATACCTAGGTTTGATACAACTAGGCTTCGAGAAGATGAGCACATAAACATTTGCAATTGAATGTAGAAATCGATTTGCTGTCTTAAGAGACTTTAAGAGACGAAGAGCAGACAATGATGAATGGTGTGATATTAAGAACCTATATTAGTCCATGAGCCAGGACCAGATTTTTCACTAATTGGTACCACCCAGGGTGGCAAATCCTAGTGTTGATTTTTAGAAAGATACATACCTACCGCTAATATTTTCATGTGATAACCATTTCTGTGTGGTAGCTTAAGTATGGTTATGAACCGTTAAATAATATCACCCTGTTAACTCAAAAACTTGCATTTTTCCCCTTAAGCTGGTAATACCTAGTTTATATATTTCTATTGACTGGATATCAGGTATTGGCTACATGTATTTGTGTATTTATAAAGAAACTAGTCCCCTAGATACCTAATTATATTGGTTCTGTGTCATGTTTTGTTGTTTTTTTTAGGTAAAACAGCCCAAGAGGAAAAATTAAGGGGTGGGGCAAGTTCTTGTCCCACAAAATTTAAACAATACACTTCAGATGCATCACATCCCATTTGGCTGCTTAAGGCATGATCAGACAACATTTCAAGGACTTACTTGTCAATGTGAGAGACACATTTGTAACAGTAACTGCTGTTTCCTTGAAAATTAAAAATCAAATTAGAAATACTTGGTCCGATCCGCATACCAACTTCGCCGTGCAATTTTACTAGTTGCGTTTTTACATCTGCCTTACTAACTAGCATAATACACTGAAACAGACTACTCTATGTATACATAGAAGGGAAGACAAAGTCAAAACCACAAACTATACCATGTGCCCTTTTATTTGGTATAAAAGAATGCATACATAATATCACTATAGGAAACAGATAGGGAATAGTGTTATTGTTCAAGCAGACATTATTTACACATGCCCATTGTATACCATAAGCAAGCTATATGCACAACAATATAGTTTCATGTTCTTGTTAACTTTATGGTTTTTTGTACATATATCGACAAAAATATCAGTTTTAATCATTTTTATCATCATCATAATCATCGTCCGAGTCATCCAGGTCAACTTCAACATCTGCTTCTTCGATGTTCTGATTGGAGCATGTTTGAAGCCTACACATATCAGTACACTTTTGATCCTTTGTCAGGCATGTACAGCCTGGAAGTTTACATTCACGAACACTCTGGCAAGACATTAGTTGCAACACAGCATCTGGTGCCGGCGATCCTTTCTTCAATTCTATGGTGAGAATCCCATCGTCTGAGGTCCACCCATGACCGTTGGGATTTGGAACTGCTGGCTTGCTACTAAGTGAGTGCCTCCAAATAGCTGCTTGATAGTTAGCCCTCTGAACGTGCATGTAGAGACAGTCCTTGCATGGTGGAAGCTGGCTAGACTCCGCCTTTCCACATTTCGCACAGAAGATATGATAACGCAGCTCATTGACATCACAGGTGGTGGAGGAAGATGCATACATTCGACAAAAAAGTCTTCAAGCTGTTCAAACAGTTCTGACGATACATCCCATGCTTCACCAAGTTGCTTGAAAGCTTGTTGGTAGGTTTCCTTTGCTTTCATTTGCTTTAGTGCAACTTAGCTTGCCACGACCAATAAATGCACTAACCGCGTCGCAACCAGTAAGAGCGTGTAATCCTACGAGGCTTTGACAGACATCTTCTCCAATAGCACTTGAAAGTTTTGTTATATCTATATATCGAGTACGGTTACTTGTCCCGCACTTCTGATATAATGGGCATTGTATCACACTACTGAACGAAAGACTCAGTATGAGGACATCAGTATCTTCTGCAGTGATAATGACAGATCTATGTCCATCTTCAGATGCATGCTTGGCATGTAAGAAGACCCTTGTATCAGTTTCCTCTTGTGTTGAGATCAGTAATTCAATCTCACTGAAGTTATCTTTGGTCAGCAGATAACACTTTTCCCCACAGGTTGTATATATATACTTATCATTCACCTTAATTCAATTTGCAGGCTGCTTACATTGCTCTACAAAAAACTCTATAAGACGTATTTTGTTTTCAGAGCTGCACAGAAACTTTCTCCATTGAAGAATGGTATGACTAGGTGCAATGTTCTTCCACTGTGTGGCACCAGCAGAACATCTGTTACACCTTTCTGCATTTTTATTGATGTTTCCCAATACACTTCAATCACTATATCAATTCCCTTACTGTGGGCACCTCGAAAAACCTGAGCAAGCACAGAATTGGCAAGCATGCGAAGGTTTTTCCATCACCTTTCATTTTCTGAACCAGACTCATTCCGTCAATTATACATACTGATGACTCTGGCATAGTTTCAGCTGATGCAGTATTCTTTTCCAATTCCCGGGCAAGTGCGGCTTTGTTTGTTTTTCGCAAAGTTCCATCAGTATTTGACAGAGCCCATGGCAAAGGCCCCAGTGGATGTGCAAGAACATCTTTGATGCACAGTTGTCTAGTTTCAGCGACAATTATCATATGGCCAAACAAGTTTTTGTCTGCCTTCAGAATCCCTTATTGGCTGTCTTATTGCTGTGTTGCTTTTTCTTTATATATGAGAAACTTTTCAGATTCTGCTTCTTACTGTATCTCCAAAAAATCCTCCCTAAATGTCTTGTAGGCTTCTCCTCCAACACTATGAGCTCTGAGAAGGTCACTTTCTATATCAGGTGGTACCAGGACACCCGTAGACAAGCAGACCAAATCCTTTTGACCTTGACTTATTGGATCTATCCAACTTTTCTCCATTAGTTCTACACAGGCTTTCACATCATCTTCATCTTTTTTAATTCTAGGCATTTGTAAGTCTGAGTGACAGACCTTTGAGGAAGAATCGTTACCTACCAATTGTCTTAGCTGCCTAAGATATGAACTCTTGTATTCTGACGTAAGGTAGTATCTGCTGACGGCCTCTAGCTTAAGACTGAATTCTTTGGTCCCCCCAGAGGTTTTGTGTCCTTGTTCACCGTTTCTTCGATGGTTTGATCCACTGGAATTTTTCCAAAGGGATTTTTGGACCCAAGCTGAACTGAGAAACCACCTTGAATAAAATGTTCATAAACATCTGGATGGAAGTGGATATTTATTCTTTATTCTAAATATATCTCACACAGTCAAACTTATCTAACCTAAATAGCCTTAACACATGTAAACTAAATAGCCTTAACACATGTAAACTCAATAAGGTGTAGTGATATCCAATAATAATCACGATACGGTACATAACTTCAGTTATGTACAGGATTCCATCATCATCAATATGATTTAGGAGTAAGTGACTTAAACTAACTGACTTCAATGGAAACTCTGAAAAGAGAAAAGATTGCACAATATGATTGAGAATCTTACCTACATCATCTACTTCTTAGCATTCCGGAAAAAATGAAAATTCTGAAAGGAATATCTTTAAAAATGTCTTCAACTGCTGCAAATCTGAAGAAAACCTCAATTTAAATACAGTAGTCTTATCTTCTAACATTATCCTGGGTTCACACACCAATTATTGACAGAAAAACCCCACTTTTACAACAAATTACAAAGGTTGTAAAAGTAGAATAAAATAAAATAAATAAAAACAAATAAAAAATAATAGCGAAAACTTTGAGTGGCCTAAAAATATATTAAGCTACTCCGTTGAAGAGGTTATCACATATAAATGTACTTATAGGGATCCAATCAACAAATTGGTACTAAAAAAGTTTTGCCGCCAGAGGTGCTACCGATATCTTGTCTGGCTCATGGACTATATCAGAATACATCAAATATCACAGGAGGTTGGGCTCGAGATAGAAGAAAGACATGATGAGAACGAAATATGCAATGGAAGATGAAATATCATTGGAAGGAGAAAAGATTAATATGGTAGAATCCTTCAAGTATTTAGGAACTATGATCTCTAATACAGAGTCGTTAGAATTGGAGTTTATTGAAAGATTGAAGAAAAAAAATCAGACAATGGCAAGGTTAAGTAAAATTTGAAAATCAAATTGCCAGAAATTACATATAAAAATCAGGCAATATATCAGTTTAGTGAGATCGGTTTTACTGTTCGGACATGAGTCATGGTATGACAATGAAACAATACCCAACAGATTTAATAGATTTGAGAACAAAGCCCTCAGAAGAATATTGGAAGTTGAATGACAGGACAGGATTAGATATGAAACTATAAGATAAGTTACTCGAGTGCCATACGTGGATGAAATCAGGGTGAGGGGCAGATGGAGATGGTTTGGGCATGCTCTTCGCACTTTCTTACAGAGATTAGCTCACCAAACGTTTAACTGAGCAACACAAGGTGCTAGAAAAGTTGGAAGACTAAGGTCTACATGGCTGAGGGCTATGAAGCGTGAAGTCGGAGACGATAAATAGAGAAGTATTGAATTAAAAGCTCAAGATAAAGATGACTGGGAAATTCTAAACGAAGCCCTTTGCGTCAATAGGCGTAGGAGAGATGATGAATATAAAATTGAATTAAAGAAACAATTCTAAAATGACTATCTCTTATCTTAAGAACTTATTGAAATGAAGACTGCCTACAAGAAACTGACAAAAAAAATGAAGTAGTCTTCTTTCGTTCAACGAAAACTGCAAAATAAATAATCTGCTGCCCACTTATACTAACATACAATATATGTATACATATATAATATGCATAGGTTATGTATACATACTAAATACATATACTAATTAGATTTTAATAAAATCTATCATTTTCATATTCACCTGTTTATGAACATGCACCATGAAAATTAGGGGAGATTCACAAAATTTTATATATATATATATATATATATATATATATATATATATATATATATATATATATATATATATATATATATATCCACCAATGAAATCTAATATTGAATTCAACTTTGGGAATATATATTCAGCAGAAATTCTTTTATAAATTATATTCAGACTGGGCCAAGATTCGAATCTATGCTTCTGAGTGGATATTATTTCGATAGTATACTCAACTAATGTGTGCATGATATATATATATATATATATATATATATATATATATATATATATATATATATATATATATATATACACATATATGAGAGAGAGAGAGAGAGAGAGAGAGAGAGAGAGAGAGAGAGAGAGAGAGAGAGAGAGAGAGAGAGAGAGAGAGAGAGAGAGCTATCAAAGAGGATATAATGAAACCTCAGTCGGTGTGTATATATATATATACAAACACACTTTTGCACTGGAAAAAAACGGGTTATGGTTGTCCATCTGATATGCAAAGGTCGTAACAAAAATGATACAAAACATGGTTTAGTAAAGGGTAAATGATTTTCTGATAATATTACCGATTAATATGATTGCCTATACGAAACCGGTCTTCACTGCTGGAATAGAATTTTGTCCGAAAATGAGAAGAGTGCCTCACCATTGCATTTTGTAGTTGCTTTTAGAAGGGATGGTATAATGCGAGTCGTAGGATTCGTTCTTGGTTTGGTCGTATGAAAGCGAAATTTAAAGTAATGTTGCTTATACTGTTAAAATTAATAGTTTTGCTGCTACTGTATGAAATAAGCCTTCAACCAGCTAAAGCTATAATAATAGTACATAAAGTAGTATGGCTACCGATATGAGTTGTACGTTTTAGTTACTTCTATGTCCGTGTATATGATTTCTTTTTAAATCTGAATTTTATTAAAAAAAAAAATAGAAGATATAATCTCAAATATTTCGAAAAGAATGGTTAAACGGACCCAAAATATGAGAAGTGGTTATGAAAATTTAGATGGTGAGAACAGGTTTTTGTAATTAATGTAAATGCACACTTCCTGAGAAAATAAGTGAGATTGAAAAACATATTAATAAAATAAAACAAGAGAGTAGAGGAACCCTCTGCAGTGGAAGACAAATAGTACTCCTGTTTCCAAAAATCAATAATGAAAATAGAAAGTTAAATGCAAGGCTCGTTTTATTTATAGCTCAACCTTTGGCACCAAAAGTTGTTCATCTTTAAGGAGGATTATAAAAATTTCTTTAGTGACAGTCAAGGTTACACAGATAGGCTATCAGACTTCGAAGAGCAAAATGAAAGAGCTGCTGCGTGTACATAGTTAGCTCCACATTTTTCTAAGGACCTAAAAATTGACAAGATAAAAAATCAGATTGATCATAGATGAATGTAATGATATTTCAGTGGCAAAAATGTTGCGAATAGCTAGTAGATATGATACAGTTTCAAAAGATCAGATTGTAGTTTTTTATTTGCCCAACTTCAATAGTGTAATGCAAATGTAATGTTTTACAATCAAGCATTCTATACCGAATTACGGACTGGATTTGCAAAATTTAACAGCAATAGGCAACGGCGTTTCCATTAAGTTGAAAGCTGAAACTCCTTATCTTATCTAATCAAATATGTATTGATTCCTTTGCAATTAACAGTTTAACACGCTGTTACTGAAGAGCTGCCTCAACACCTTGAATTTTCGTTAAGGAAAACATACAACTGAATTTTCTCACTCTTCTTTGAGGTACATCAAATAAAATGAGCTCCATGCTGCAATAAATGACGATACTCAACCTTTAAAACTAATACAAGCAAGTCAAGATGATTCTCCATGGAAATTGAAATTGTACGGGTACTTGGTCAATGGACGGAAATGAAATTGCATTTTAAATTGCAAAAGTACGGAGCATTGCTATACAGCTGAATAGCTTTATTCTATCCTGTACTCGTTGATAACCAATTTTTCTTTTTTATTTATCCTATACTTGAGAGGTTCTACGGTCCAATAAAAGTTTGAGACCGAATCAAACGATTTAGGAAAATTACTTGTTAACTTTATTCACTCTGAGTTTTAAGATTATCCTCCCTGGTAGAACGCTTAAGGGAGAGAAACGCGATTGAAGAGTTTTTGAATCCAAATACTTATTTTTTTTCATGACTTTTAGAAGAATATGTAAGGGTTCAATTTTCCAAAGGAAAGTTAAATTAGAATGAGACGCACATGTTTCTGTTGAACTTCTATATCAACTTCGAAAGCGTCTCTTCTGATAACGTCAACCTTTTAAAGTCGGCGTAACTAGTAAATGCAAGTGTATGTCTTCAGCCATTAAAATCTGGTAAATTTGAACTGGAATAAATGTTTTTGACAGATTATGCTATTCTTACGAAAATTTATTTTTAATGAAAGAAATTTCATTACACCGTTTGGAAGCAGGTTTCGCATACACTACGGCTGTGATTAGAAATTAACAAATATAAGTATTTCGCAGAGATAATCTACATAATGGACTTTCTACCTTAGCTTTGACCCTTTTGTCTCTGTCCCATTCTAATGCCGATGTCGAACGACTTCTCAGCCATATGGACATTGTAAAATCATAACTCCGTAATAGAATGAACATCGCAACCATCAAAACTATTTTATTAGTTCAAGAGCTGGGTACGGGGTGTGTGTGTGTGTGTTTGTGTGTGGGGGGGGGGGATAACCAGTCTGAGGCTAAAAGGTTCTAACAGAGAGGAGAGGTGAATGCAACTGACTTTATTCAACAAAACAACAAGCTTATATAAAGATATTTAAGAGCAAGAAATACAAAATTCAAACAGTACAAGACATGAAATAGCAAGCTTAACCAGGTTTATATCATCAAAGCAGGGGAGAGCGAGAAATAAATAAAGCAATACCGTTACAGTGTACGTGCGTGTATGAAACACGTGCAGTACAGTTTGATGGTATAAATAAAAAGTTCATCCCTTGAGAGTAATAGAAACACATTTCTTATTGGTCACAACCTGGCCAACTTGTGGCAAGGGGCTTACATGTTGGAGGTGTCTCTTTTACCCTAGAATGTTGAATAGCTATTAATTCTATACACCTTTTCTGGAGCCTCTGGTAACCCATAACTGGGTTGGACCTCTCTTGGTTTTAGCAAAGATGCATCCATTGAGAGTGCCTTACCTTAATATCATCCGCTGCGAGAGATGGGGGGTTGCATAAGAGACCGCAATGCACCTACTTTAAGAGGTGCAGGCCGAAACTACATTATGATTTATCGATTGCCTGACAAATTTCAATATGAAGCATGGTTACAGCTGTAGATGGAAATAAACATATAATTAAATCTTCGTTTCAATATTTCAGTATAACTGCTTGCTATATTTAACTGCAGTTTAGCAAACCATATAGCAATATGCTTTGTATTAGACATATTAAGGGTTTCCTCTTCAGTTTAAAAACTGGGGCCAATTCTATCTATTGGTTTTTTAATCCACATCACAGTTGACACACCTGGTATTGAATATGCAGTCTCCAATGTAAGGTCTAGAGCAGTTAATGCACAGTTACCCTTAGTGCAAATTCGTAAAGATGGCTAAACTTAAACAATTAGCACACGACCATGGTTTAACCTCTATACTCTTAGTTCCGATGTAAAAACAAAGGCTTACACAAATTTTATGCTTATATGCATTCCATACCTCTTTTGGACTTATTAATAATATCTCCTCCTCAATAAAATCATATAGGTTTCTGTTACAAATGACTCCTCGACCATAAGAATATTTGGGCATATTTACATGCAAATTACTGTATTATTGGTAGTGTTTTTTTTTTTTCAGATTTTTAGTGAACTTTAGTTCAATTACTACAGTATTAGCAAAGACAACTACGAACTGGAATCTGCATTCCACTGTTGCCCATATTGTGGTCAGGAAGTTCGTGGGATTGGCCTTGATTTTAGTGCTGGCTTTGACCGTGTTAATCATGAGGCCCTTGTTTTCAAACCCAAACAGTTGGGAGAGAGGGGGGGGGGGTCTTTCTCAGCATCATTACTGAATTACAAAGAAATACATTGCAAAGAGTTTTGTTGATTTGCACCACAGTGAGGATAGGAATGTGATATTACCGGTAGAGTTATGGGGTCCTTTGACTGGCCAGCCAATACTTCATTAGACCCTTCTCTCTCTGGTTACGGTTCACTATCCCTCAGCCAACACATACACCAAATAGTATGGCATATACTTTCCACATTCTCCTTTGTCCTCAGGAGAATTCTTCTTCCCCAAGGGATTAACTACTGCACTGTAATTGTTCAGAGGCTACTTTCCTCTTGGTAAGGGTAGAAGAGACTCTTTAGCTAGGGTAAGCAGCTCTTCTAGGAAAAGGACACTCCAAAATCAAATCATTGTTCTCTAGTCTAAGGTAGCGGCATAGCCTCTGTACCATGCTCTTCCACTGCTTTGGCTTAGAGTTCTCTTGCTTGAGGGTACAATTGGGCACACTATTCTATTCAATTTCTCTTCCTCTTGTTTTGTTAAAGTTTTTACAGTTTATATACGAAATGTTTATCTTTATAATGTTAAGATATTTTATTTTTCCATGTTTCCTTTCCTCACTAGGCTATTTTCCCTGTTGGGACCTCTTAACTTATTGCATCCTGCTTTTCCGACTAGGGTTGTAGCTTAGCAAGTATTAGTAGTAATAATAATAATAATAATAATAATAATAATAATAATAATAATAATAATAATAATAATAATAATAATAGCAAGAGAAGAAGAATAATAATAAATAGTAGTATTCTTAGTCCATTAATTTCCATACTATAGACACATGAGATGTGGTTTGGCCTAGAAACCAAGATCCTTGCATATCAAGATGCGTCAATTCTATCTCCTGAATGTAGATCTGGAGTTTCTGAATCCCTTAATGGAGATCTAGCTAGGATTGGTGAATGGTGCAAATTATGCGCCATGAAGTTGAATCCTACCAAACTCAAAGTATTATTGTAAGTAGGTCAAGGATAGTTGCTCAACATCTGGATCACAGCATTGATTATGTTTCTTTCACCGGTATAAATCTTAGCAGCAAGTTTGCTTTTGAGAAACACATTAAGTTTGTTTTCTTCAA
>NC_090748.1:81093967-81103967 GCF_036898095.1 Palaemon carinicauda | reverse complement strand
TGGTATAAGAGACTCTTTAGCTATGGTAAGCAGCTCTTCTAGGAGAAGGACACTCCAAAATTAAACCATTTTTCTCTAGCCTTGGGCAGTGCCATAGCCTCTGTACCATGGTCTTCAACTGTCTTGGGTTAGAGTTCCCTTGCTTGAGGGTGTACTCGAGCACACTATTCTCTCTCTTATTTCTCTTCCTCTTGTTTTGTTTAAGCTTTTATAGTTTATATAGGAGATATTTCTTTTAATGTTGTTACTCTTCTTAAAATATTCTATTTTCCATTTTTCCTTTCCTCACTGGGCTATTTTCCCTGTTGGAGCCTCCAGGCTTATAACATCCTGCTTTTCCAACTAGGGTTGTAGCTTAGCTAATAATAATAATAATAATAATAATAATAATAATAACAATAATAATAATAATAATAAGCCACTTGCTGCTAATAAACATTCCGTGTAAGCTTATGATGTGGGTAATGTTTTGTAAGTACCTACACTGGGGTTTTATTCCGAATTCACAGGTTGAAGTACGAATGACGCGGTGACTATTAGTTTATCCTTTCTCTGGGACTACCTCTGTTGAGGCGAAAAGAAAGACGCCTAAATGTCTAAAAAAAATTCATTATAGGTACAAAAATAGGCTCTACACACCTTTCTCAAGAAAAGAGGTATTAAAAGTTCAACTTATGAAACTTAATTACACAATGCCCATTCAATCTTCTTTTATAATGGGTAATTTCAATAGCGATTCTTCATACTTCACACTTTGTTTTAATGGTTACCAGAGTAATCTTTTATCAAGAGTTATAAATATAATTATATGTTTTGAATACCAGGCTATTTGTGAAAACCCAACGGAATCATACAATCAGTTCTCATATCTAAGGTTTTTGCCCTAATTGATAAACTTTTTCTAGCTGAAATAAAACCTAATAGTTTCTTGCTATGAGAACTATCTTTGCCATTGTTCCTTAGAGATAGAGAAAAATGTTCCTCCCTCCTCCAGTCATCTAAACAACCCCTTCCACCCATATCAGACATTTCCTCTGTAAAGACGAATAATTATCGAAACAGCGACGATGTCGTTCTTCCTACGGCCTTATACCTCATTGTCTGTCCCTTCTCTTTTTCTTACTTTAAATAATCATGCCAGGGTAAAACAAGACCTTAAATTACCCATCCTACAGGCAATTTAATGAAGAAGAGGTATTAACAACAACTCTTAATTTTCATGAATAAGAGGAAATATTTATAAGTGATGTTCATCACTTATAAACATTCCACAGAAGAGATATCAGTTATCAAAACAAGTGACTATCGTTGAGAAAGTCTATCCAGCAATAGCTTATTTTATCAAAAAAATAAATAAAACTTTGCCACGATGATTGATGTTTACATAAACTCCTCGTCTTGACAAATGAGTGATAAGTACAAATGACTCCAGCAGTGTCGTTTGAAAATTCCTCACGTACACCTGCCTGCCCTCTTTAGTTTCTGTCCGTCGTTGATTTGAATACCTGCGTCTGTGCTTCGCAATCCATGCTGCTATATGGCATCATGTCATTAAAAGAGATTTTTATAAGAGAGTTACGATAAACAACTGATAATATAGCTAATATAGCAAAATGATTGTGATGACCTATTGAAGACGTCTTTACCTAGCGATCGCATGACCTTGGTTGAGTCCTGCTCAAACTCGATAGTTTTTTGTAGTGTCTTCAACCTCGCCATCCTTGCGAGTTAAGGATGGGGGTTTGAGATTGCCTATGGGTCTACCTGCCGAGTCATCAGCACCCATTTCCTGGCCCTCCCTGGTCCTCTCTTGAGTGGAGAGTGGCCTTGGATGCTGATCACACATATATATATATATATATATATATATATATATATATATATATATATATATATATATATATATATATATATATATATATATATGGTCTCTGAGGCATTATCAGGTTAACTAGGGCATTGCTATTGCTCCTTGCCTCTGTCTTTCATGATCGGCCTTTAAACCTTTCATTTTAATTGTTGATACTTTTCTTGTAGTTTCATTATTTCCTTTCCTCACTGGGTTATTTTCCCTGTTTAAGCCCTCGGGCTTATAGCATTCTGCTTTTCCAACAAGGTTTGCACCTTAGAAAGTAATATTAAAAATTATAATAATAACAATAATAATAAAAATAAAAATAATAATAATAATAATAATAATAATAATAATAATAATAATAACAAAAAGTTTATTATAAAAAGCCAGGTCCGCAAGCGAAAAAAATATAACGTTTAATAAATTCATCTTCTCTAACTTCTGAAACAAGAACTCAAGGGAGATCACTCAAAACCCTATAGTATTCCCATGTGCTTTTGCCTAATGATAAACTGTATTGATCTGATACTACAATACTTCTCTGATCTTAGTTAATCTATTTATGTACCGACAGTTAGGTATACTAAAATATAAATATAAATATCAGTTCCATGCTTCCATTGCCAAAAGCGTTTCCCCAGGACACGAGACTGAAATTATAAGAGGGATAAGCATGGAACGGAGAGCTTTTGGTAACAAAAATGAGATTATGAAAATTAAAATGCCACTTTTTCAAAAAAAAAAAAAAAAATTAAATCAGATGGTCCTAGCAGTAATAACTCGTGCATTAAATACTTGGACCCTTTCAAAAGACTTTAAACAACAAAAATGAGATTATGAAAATTAAAATGCCACTTTAAAAAAAAAAAAAAATTTAAATCAGATAGTCCTAGCAGTAGTAACTCGTGCATTAAATACTAGGACCCTTTCAAAAGAATTCAAACATAAGCTAGTTACAACTTAAAGACCTATGGAAAGAATAATGATGGTAATAACACTAAGCGACAGAAAAAGAGCAAAAAAAAGATACAAGAGAAAACTAAGGTAAAACATTAAATATAAAGATATAGACATGGGCAGGACATATAATAATAATGTCAGATAATAGATGGACACCAGGAATAACAGATTGTGTCCCAACATTGCACAAGAAGCAAGGGAAGAAAGAAAACATGATGGACTGACGAGCTAAGGAAATTTGCTGGTATAAACTAGTAAAGAAAGAGCATAAACATAGGGGAGTGGAAGACCATGGCTGAAACATTTGTCCTACAGTCGACTAGCAATGGCTGATCATAATATATATATATATATATATATATATATATATATATATATATATATATATATATATATATATATATATATATACAATTACATATGTATAATATATATATATATATATATATATATATATATATATATATATATATATATATATACAATTACATATGTATATATATATATATATATATATATATATATATATATATATATATACATATATATATATATATACTACATACATATGCATTTGAAAAGCTGAAAACCAACCCTTTAATTCAAAACACATACATTAGTAATAATACATATGAGGAAATAGCCCAGGTCTTTTGCAGTGGAAATTTCTTTTTGAATTTTTTCCTAACGAAAGTACCATATTCAACGGCTTTGATTCAAACAGTTTTAGAAAACTCCTTGAAGTTTCAGTAATAGATATTCATTTTGTTTTTAATACCAAAATATTCAAACAGGTTGATGGTATGGCAATGGGGTCGCCTTTGGGTCCTGCCAATATATTCATGTGCCACTTGGAGGAAATATACCTTGGATAATGTCCGGAAGCATTTCGTCCCCGTTTTTTATAAGAGATACGTTGACGGCACTTTTTTACTATTTAGAGAAAAATCCCATGCCGACAAGTTTTTAGAATATGTAAAATACACTGGTTTGGGTCTTAATTTTTTTAGCAGTTGTTCGAAATCATTTAAGATTAACTATTCAAACCCTTGGATTAAGAGCATATTCATTATCTTTGAACTGGCATAACTTCCATAAAGAAATCTCTTCTTTAAAAACCTATACAATTGATATCCATCACAGCTCTATGACAAAATTGTTAATAAATTTCTTAATGATATTTTTCAGCCTAAATATAAATGTCCTGAGCTTCCCCCCCCCAAAAAAAAAAAAAAAAAAAAAAAAACAGCCCTACAGCACTCTGTATCCATATGTCAATTTTAAGTTTATATTAAAAAACCCTTTAAATATTGGCAAACTTTTCAGGTTCAAAGACACCCTCCCGGAGTTGATGCCGTCCTTTGTTGTTTACAAAAACACTTGTCCAAAATGTAATTTTGGAAACTATATCGGGTCTACCCGACGATTACTGAAGGTCCGCATCGATTCCCATGAGGGTGTAAGTCATCGCACTGGTTCCATATTAAAACCCCAAAAATTTTCCACAATAAGAAATCACTCAAACTCATGTAAATTTCATATCCAACAGAACCATTTCGAAATTCTTTCTCAAACATCCGATTGGCTTTCGCTCCTTCTCTTGGAATCTCTCTACATCAAGAAACTGTCTCCTTCCTTAGATAATCAAACCACCTCCACACCATTACATATTGCCTGACTGCCATTACCTATCATCCCTTGTTGATCTATATTGTTTTGTTCGTATTTAAAGCATTTTCTTCAAGAATTTTCTCAAATATTCTTATAGTTTTCAGCCACATTTCTTGACAGTAAGTTCGACCATTCATATATATATATTATATTTTTGTTTTTTGACATTCTATTTTGATCACAAGTGTTTTTATTATCATAATTGTAAAGAACCTCAGTTAGCCACATGTTTTTATATAATGTCTAGGTTTCTGTACTTTTATTTTTTTGAGTGTTTTTTTTTAATATTTTTTCATACCAAAGCAATTTTAAGCAAAAATAAATTATATACACAAATATAAAACATATATATATAAATATAAATATATAAATATATATACAGATTTATAATTATTTATATATTTATATATATATATATATATATATATATATATATATATATATATATATATATATTTATACTTATATATATATATATATATATATACATATATATGTATATATATTTATATATATAGATATATATATATTTATATTTATATATATATATATATATATATATATATATATATATATATGTATATATATTCATATATATAGATATATATATATTTATATATATATATATATATATATATATATATATATATATATATTCATATTCATATATATATATATATATATATATATATATATATATATATATATATATATATATATATATATATATATATATTCATATTCATATATATATATATATATATATATATATATATATATATATATTCATATTCATATATATATATATATATTCATATTCATATATATATATATATATATATATATATATATATATATATATATATTCATATTCATATATATATATATATATATATATATATATATATATATTCATATATATATATACACATATATTTCAATTTATATATATATATATATATAATATATACATACATATATATATATATATATATATATATATATATGTGTGTGTGTGTGTGTGTGTGTGTGTACGTGTACAAAAATATTCATATTTATATATATATGCTTATATATGCGTATATATATAAATATATATGTATATTTTCATATCTGCATATTTATATATATACAATATATATATATATAATATATATATATATACGTATATGTACGTGTGTATGTATATATATACACACACACATTATATATATATATATATATATATATATATATATATATATATATATATATATATATATATACATATATACACACACATTTACCATTCCCACTTTGATCTCGAAGTGTTTTACTAGTATCATAATTGTAAAGGAACTCAATGGTTAATAACTAAGTGATCATCAGAACGAGAACAAACGTTGGTTGACAGACTTCGAAATGCCCCCCCCCTCTCTCTCTCTCTCTCTCTCTCTCTCTCTCTCTCTCTCTCTCTCTCTCTCTCTCTCTCTGAGCTCCAGATATTTTTCAGGTTAAAATTAAAATTGCATTCACTTATATCCAATTATCATGTTTTGCTGAAGTATTTCGACTAAATCTTCACGTAACTTCATCAAGACTAATTTTGCTGGATGATGGAATTACACTTTAATTTAAAGGCTATTGTGAGGAATATTTTGATACAAAATTATTTGTTCACTTAAAAATTAATCAACGCCAAGAAGGCAACATTTGCCTAGCAAATACAGCATATTTCACGCCATCTCCCTCCCCATGCAACTATGGACTGGTCCATAATAATCTTTACCAGAATTGGATCCACGTTAGATTTACAAGAAATCATTCTGAAGTGGTGCATGCAAAAATGGAGACTAACGTCCTGTGAACATATATTATTGGCATTTTCATGTCAAACTCAAGGTCATATGGTTTAAATACAAAGACAGAACCAGAAAATGGAAATTTTTGTCAAAAAGTCGAAATCTCGGGTCGTTTGGTGTAGGCCTAACTATGAGGACAGAAGAGCCAAAAATGTATAATTGTGGTCTAAAAATGAACAAAAATAATAAAATCAACTATTTACACCAATGCCTGCTGAAAAGATTGATGAGTTCCTATTAATATTTATCTAAGGCTCCTCCGTACCAAATTCTACGTCATTCTGTTATAATACCAGGACCCGAGAGACCAAAATATATATTTTGTCAGAAAAAGCCAATAAAACCCTCATTAAAGGGTTTGTATCAATTTTTTCTTAAAACGCCCTTGGGTATTTGCCCACTCGACCTGTAAACCAAAGTTCAGGTCCTTTAGCCCAGAAATGAATCGATTTGAATATTTGACCGAACGAGAAAAAACATTAGGAAAAACAATATATTTCCCTCCCATGGAAGGGAATATAAACATTGATAAATAAAAACATTAAAAGTCTTTTGAAGGAAAACTTTTATGATTCATTTTCAAATACAAGAGTTGTCAATGACCGAGTTCACCTCAAGAGACAATTTGAGAAAAAGTTCTGCTGATCAGATACCGTGACCCAATATAGAAAGGAGAGAAGCTGAGGAAGAAAAAGATGAAAAGTTTTTTCTATTTTCATAATTTGCGTCACATCTTCAGTGTTTATTTCTGATCATTATTTACGTTTACATTTTCACATGAAATTTTTTATGATTCATTTTGAAAAACGAGGTGTCGAGGACTGAGTTCACCTTTGAGACAAGTTGAGAAAAAGTATATGGTATAGAAAGAAGTGAAGCTGCAGAGAAAAAAGATGAAATTTTTCTTCTTTTTATAATTAGCGACACATCTTCATTGTATATTTCTCATCATTATTTACGTTTAGATTTAACGGGAATAGTTTGTCTTTAATCTAGTTCTGGCTTTTGAGGAAAAGATCGGTAACGCGTCTCCAAGATCCGGGTGTTTCTATTGCAGGATGTCTTCAAGATGATAATCCCTTTCTTACCTATTTTTTGGGGTTTGAATTTTTTTTTTGCTTTTTGCATCTCGTGCCGAATAGCTTCCCCGGTCCCTGAATTCGGCCGTGTGGCCTAAATCTATAAATCAAGCTTTGAATCTAAACATAACCAATTATATGTAACTGCAAAAACAAGAGCCAATCGGTATACAGTATATCCAGAAGCGGTCTCCAATCGGAATGAAGATCAGATTCTCAGAGTCTCCGGCACTTGAAAGGAACTAAAGGCTTCGTTCTATGCCTGAATGGAGGACATCTCCTTTGAGACATCGTTATAACATTATTTTAATGCTCATGTAATTCTATATTTTTAGCATATTGTGAAAATAATGTTATTATTAAAATCGAAAGTAATATTTGTTTCCAAACATTATTATCAGAAATAAAATTAATGCTATATTTTACTCAAATTTACATAAAACTTTCCTATCGGTTTTTCTCGAAAATAAATTCTAGTTAAGTCTGCAGTTTCCGTCTTAGTCTTCACGGTCTCAGCTGCCCGGTAAGTATTACTTTTGAATCTCTTCTCTCCTCCTATCTTTCTTGCTCATTGGCAGACAGGTCACCTCTCCAGGGTTTCCCTGGAGTTGCCCGGGGGCCGTGGCTCGGCTGGGACGCCCTCCTCAAGGGTCTCCTGACGGAGCCATGGTCGCAAAGGCGCCACGGACGTGGCATAAAGTCCCTCTTCGGGGATCGACTCGGAGGGGCCCGGGGACCACCTTTCCGTCGGCCAAGAGGACCTCTTGCTGGGTCTTCTCGAAGTGGGGGCTCTCCTCTGGGCTTTGCTTGGAGTCGAGAAGCCTACCTTCGAGGTTTCCCGGGGAACAGGAGGACTTCCTTCCTATCTTTCTCTCTCTCTGAATCTTCTTCTTCTTCTTCTTCTAAAGGGCTTTGCAGAGACCAAGTAGTTTTTTTGGGCTTGTCATCATAATCATCTTCATCATCATCATTGTAATAATCATCTTCATCATCATCATCATAATACTAATCATCTTCACCATCAACATAATCTTCTTCATCATCATCATCATCTTCATCATAATAATCATCTTCAGCATCATCATCATCATTATAATAATCATCATCATCATCATAATAATAATCATCTTCATCATCATAATCATAATAATAATCACCTTCATCATCATCATCATAATAATCATCTTCATCTTCAGCATCATCATCATCATTATAATAATCATCATCATCATCATAATAATAATCATCTTCATCATCATAATCATAATAATAATCACCTTCATCATCATCATCATAATAATCATCTTCATCTTCATCATAATAATCATCTTCGTCAACATCATCATAATAATCATCATCATCATCATCAGCATAATAATCATCCTCATCATCACCATCATAATAATCGTCTTCGTCATCATCATAATAATAATCATCTTCATCATCATAATAATAATCATCTTCATCATCATCATAATAATAATCATTTTCATCATCATCATCATAATAATCATCTTCGTCATCATCATCACTTTAATAATCATCATCATCACTTTAATAATCATCATCATCATAATAATAATAATCATCATCTTAATAATAAAAAACATCATAATAATCATTATTGTAATCTTTATCATAATCATCATCATAATAATAATCATTATCATAATAATCATCATCATTACAATCATGATCATAATAATCACCACCATCATCATCATCATCATCATAATCATCGTTGTCATCATCATAAAAACCATCATAATAATAATCATCACCATCATCATCATAATAATAATCATCTTGATCATCATCATCATCAAAATAAGAATTTTCATTATCATCATAATGATCATCATCCTTGTACACACCATCATAATGATCATTATCATAAATCACCATCATCATGATCTTCATCATAATAATAATCATCATCATGATCATCATCATAATAATAATCATCATGATCATCATCATCGTAACAATCATCATGATCATCAATCATTTTCATCATCATCATAATAATAATAATAATAATAATAATAATAATAATAATAATAATAATAATAATAATAATAATAATTGTCTCGTGTGCACACTCGCCGACCTGAAGCTTCGAAAGTAAGAAGAGGAAAGAGCCGGGCGAAGAGAAGCGCTCTGAGTCGGATTTAATAATGATGGGAGTGATAAAGCCGCCCTTTGAAAGACAGAAGACTATAGGAGTTGGTGAAAACAATGACATTTAAGACGACAAAAAAAAAAAAAATATTTTTTCCATTACTCGATGCTGTCACATTTTGAGATGGAAAATGAAGAAATAAAATAAAAAAAATATACGTACTTTTATGAACTAAAGTCAAAATAAATTAAGTATAAATTTTAATACATCACTTGATAATTCACTGGATTGAACTATATCTGGAATCATAAATTCTGGTCTTTGCTAGTTTTGTTTTGCTATATATATATATATATATATATATATATATATATATATATATATATATATATATATATATATATATATATATATATTATTGAAGACACCTTTGTTAATTCCTTAAGAATATTTTCATGTGATTATCACCACC
>NC_090748.1:81071467-81073967 GCF_036898095.1 Palaemon carinicauda | reverse complement strand
TAGCAGTTAAAGTACGAATGAGGCAGTGACTATTATCTTACTTTTTCTCTGGGACTACCTCTGTTGAGGCGGAAAAAAAGAGAGAGAGAGAGAGAGACGCATAAATGTCTGAAAAATTTTCACTAAAGGTACAAAAAATTAGTTCAATGTTCACTAAAGGTACAAAAAATTAGTTCAATACACCTTTCTCAAGACTAAAGGTATTAAAAGTTTAAATAATGAAATTTAATCACACAATGGCCATATAATCTTCTTTTATAGTGTGTAATTTCAATAGCGATTCTTCATACTTTAAACTTTGTTTTAATGGGCATCAGAGTGATCTTTTATCAAAAGTTATAAATATAATTATATTTTTTGAATACCAGGCTATTTGTGAAAACCCAACGGAATCAAACAATCAGCTCTCATATCTAAGGTTTATGCCCTAATTGATAAACTTTTTCTAGCTGTAATAAAACCTAATAGTTTCTTGCTATGAGATCTATCTTTGTCATTGTCCCTTAGAGATAGAGGAAAATGTCTCTCCCTACTCCAGTCATCTAAACAACCATTTCCAACCCACATCAGACATTTACTCAGTGAAGACCAATAGTTATCCTTCGAGAAACAGAGACGATGTCGTTCTTCCTACGGCCTTATACCTCATTTTCTGTCCCTTCTTCTCTTTTTTCATAGTTTAAATAATCATGCAAGGATAAAACAAGACCTTAAATTACCCATCCTATGGGCAGTTTCGTAGTTTATTTTCCCTAGTAAGTTTTATTTTTTCCTGAATAAGAAGAATGAGTTGACTTCCCATTTATCTTTATTCAAATATGGTACGTTCATCACTTATAAATATTCCATAGAAGAGAGATCAGTCATCAAAACAAGTGACTATCGTTGCGGAAGTCTATCCAGCATTAGCTTATTTCATTCAAAATGTTTTTGCCACGATGACTGATGTTTACATAACTTCTTCGTCTTGACAAATGAGTGACAAGTACAAATGACTCCAGCAGTGTCATTTGAAAATTCCTCACGTACACCTGCCTGCCCTCTTTAGTTTCTGTCCGTCGTTGATTTGCATACCTACGTCTGTGCTTCGCAATCCATGCTGCTATGTGGCCTTATGTCATTACGATAAACGACTGAAAATGTAGCTATTATAGCAAAATGATTGTGATGCTCTACCTGGCGATCGCATGACCTAGGTTGAGTCCTGCTCAAACTCGATAGTATTTTGTACTACCTGCAACCTCACCAATCAAGCTGAATTAAGGATGGCGTTTATGAGCCTATGGGTCTACCTGCTATGACATCCGCAACCATTTCCTCTCCCTGGTCCTAGCTTGGGTGGAGATGGGTGTTGGACTTAATGATAAGTCTTTAGGGCATTCTCATGTTAACTACGGCATTGTCACTGCCCCTTGCCTCTGCCATTTATGATTACCCTTTAAACCTTCCGTACCAAAAAATATGTTCATTAAAAAACCGTGACTGCTAGAGAAAAAAAAATAGAACGGCTAAAATATTGATCTTCTCTAACTTCTGAAACAAGAACTAAAGGCAAGCCACTGAAAACCCTATAGTATTTCCATGTGCTTTTGGTTAATCTTGGTTAATCTATTTATGTAACGACATTTAGATATACTAACAAATCAATAAGAATTATCAGCTGCATGGTTCCATTGCCAAAAATATACTCATTTGGGACAGACAGTAAGTGTTTCCGCAGGCCACGAGACCGAAATCAAAAGAGGGATAAGCATTGGATGGAGATCATTTGGTAAACAAAATGAGATTATAAAAATTAAGATGCCACTTTCTCTAAAAAGGTAAGTATTTAATGAGATGGTCCTACAAGTATTAACTTATGCATCAGAAACGTGGAGCCTTACTAAAGGTTTAGAACATAATCTAGTTATAATTATAAGAGCAATAGAAAGAATAATGATGGGGATAACAATAAGAAACACAAAGGGCAACGTGGATACGAGAGCAAACTGAAGTAGAGGATATTCTAACAAGCAGCAGGGAAAGGAAGATAAGACGATGGATTGACGAACTAAGAAAGTTTGAACAGATGCAAATATTAGGACATGTCTGAGGCCTTTTTTCCGCAGTCAACTAGTAACGGCTAATGATTTTATACACACACACATATCTAGATACATATATATATATATATATATATATATATATATATATATATATATCTATATATAATATATATATATATATATATATATATATAGTATATATATATACATATATATATATATATATATATATATATATATATATATAAATAAAACTAGACACTAGCCCTATCATATTGAGGAAATTCTCTATCTATGCAGGTGTGCCACATTCAACCATAGCAAAATACCCTATGTCTTTAATGGTGTTTTCATGACTTTGTCATTCCTTCCTCTTGGTTCGACTTTAATCAACTGACAGGACAGTAGGCCTCTGTGAGTCAGTTTGTGTTGGAAGGTTAATTCTTGGGTGCTAT